>NC_073693.1:81914984-81936245 GCF_029784155.1 Uranotaenia lowii
GAGTTTTACCGGTTCACTTAGTGCCGTCAATAGCGAAGCCGCTGATTTTAGGGATCAATTTTTGGAAAGCATTTGGTATAGAACCCTGTTTTGTCGACACCCTGTCGATTGAAAGTTCCCCTTTACCCGCAGCAAAACCTGGTAACCTTAATAAACAGCAGCAGGACATTTTAAGTCAAACTGTAAGTATTTTCCCATTTACGATTGAAGGTCAGCTAGGGCGTACTTCGGTGATCGAACATGAAATCGATACTGGCGATGCTTCTCCGATAAAACAACGATACTACCCTGTTTCGAATCATCGTCTTAAAATGATGCACCAGGAATTAGACAGGATGATTAGCTTGGGTGTAGTCGAAGCTTCAACCAGCCCCTGGAACAATCCTATCGTCTGTGTTCCCAAAAAAAATGGCAGGGTTCGGCTGTGCCTCGATTCTCGTAAACTGAACGAAATTACCCGTAAGGATGCCTTTCCATTGCCGTATATCGAAGACATATTTAGCAAAATCGAAGACACTAAATATCTCTCTGCGATTGACTTAAGCGACAGTTTTTGGCAAATACCCCTGAAGGAAAAAGACCGTTGTAAGACAGCCTTTACAATCCCAGGCCGAGGACTTTTCCACTTCAGAGTTATGGCTTTTGGCTTGACCAACGCTCCAGCCTGCATGAGTCGTGCGATCTCACAAATTTTGGGTTATGATCTGCAGCCAAAAGTGTGGACATTTTTAGATGACATTCTTATTGCGACAGATACTTTTGAAGATCACATTAAGATGTTAGTTGAAGTAGGTAATCGTCTTAGAGTTTCCGGTATTACAGTCAGTAGGGAGAAATCGGCGTTTTGTGTTCCGAGCGTCAAGTATTTAGGCTATGTATTGGATGAAGAAGGCGTTCATAAGGATCCGGATAAGGTATCTTCAGTTGTTAATTATCCAGCTCCCCGTTCAATCACAGAAGTTAGGCGCTTTCTAGGAATGGCGGGATATTATCGAAGATTTATTCCCAATTATGCAAACATTTGTATTCCTCTGACTAACCTTATCAAGAAGAATCAGAAATTTCATTGGACCTCGGAAGCAGATAATGCATTTACCCTTTTGAAGTCTGCTCTCGTATCTTCGGCGGTTTTGTCAATTCCTGATTACAAAAAACCTTTCCGAATAGAATGCGATGCAAGTGGTTATGCGGTAGGAGCTGTGCTTTGTCAGGGGGATGGATCGGAAGAACGCGTCATTGCTTTCATGAGCAAGAAGTTAAACGGAGCTCAGAAGAATTATAGCGCATCAGAGAAGGAATGTTTAGCTGTGATCAAAGCCATCGAGCATTTTAGGCATTATGTGGAGGGTTCGCACTTTATAGTTTGCACAGATCACAAGGCTTTAACTTGCCTTAAAAACCTTAAAGACCCGTATGGCAGGTTGGCACGATGGGCGCTTCGGTTAGCATCGTATGATTTCGAGGTTCGTTACAAAAAAGGTTCTCTTAACACAGTTCCGGATGCTTTGTCTCGAATTCCACCTGAGCTTGCAGTAGAGGAAGTGTCAATCGAAGTAATTGATCTTGACCGTGAGGACCCTTGGTATAAGGGTCTTTGTGAAAAAGTGCTTGATTCTCCTAAAAACTTCCCACAATATCGGTTCGTGGATGGCGTTTTGCAGCGGTACGAGCCTTTGAAAACCCCGGATATAAGCTTAGCTTGGAAAACGGTCGTACCAGCTAAGAACAGGTCGTCGCTTCTTGGTCAATTTCATGATAGTACTGTTGGTTGTCACCTTGGTGTTCGTAAAACATCACAGAGATTGTGGCAACATTACTTTTGGCCAGGGCTTACCCGTGATGTAAAGAAATACATTAAGATGTGTGATACGTGTAAACAATCGAAGCCTACTAACAGAAACGAGGTGGCTCCCATGGGAATAAGAAAACCCTCTGATTACCCGTTCCAGGTGATTTCTATGGACTACGTGACTCACTTTCCGCGTTCGAAATCTGGAAACACAGTTTTATTAGTGGCCACTGATTGGTTCACTAAGTGGGTCATAGCTAAACCTTACCATGCTGCTACCGCAGCGAACGTTGTTAGTTTTCTTCGTAATGAAATTTTGTTGAAGTTCGGCACCCCGGAGATCGTTTTAACTGATAATGGGAAACAGTTTGTGTCCCAAAGTTTTCTCAACCTTTTGGCCGATCACAACATAAAACATTGGAAGAATTCGTTTTATCATCCACAAGCAAACCCTACAGAAAGGACAAATCAAATAATCGGTACATCTATTAGGAGTCTTTTGAACGAAGATCAGAGAGAATGGGATAGGTATGTTCCGGAAATAGTATGTGCAATAAATACATCAATACACGAATCAACTAAATTTACGCCCTATTTCTTAAATTTCGGCTATGAAATGAGAACTGAAAATTCATTGAACAGGTCAACTGATGAGTTTCCGATTGAGAAAAACTGGGATAAACTAAAAAAAATTAGAGAAATGGTGAAAGTTAACCTGACAGCAGCGTATGAGAAGAGTAAATCAAGATACGATTTAAGATCACGACCTATATCCTACGCTGAGGGTGAAACCGTTTGGAGGAAAAACTTTGCACTATCTGATGCGGCGAAGCGGTATTCATCCAAGTTGGGCCCATTGTATATAAAATGTATAGTTGAAAAAAAACTAGGTTCGAGCTCCTATCAACTAAAGGATTTGGATTCTAGTAAAGTTGGCGTATACAGTACAGAACACATGAAAAAGAACTAGTCGTTACAACTTGGAACAATTCTCCTATAATTTTGAATTTCTACGTTTCAGAGGCGGCGGCGGGTTTTTGGTGAATATTAGATATAGTTTTGAACAGCTCGGTGTTGGGTAGTTTTAAATAATTGGTGATAAAAGTTATTGTGTAAGTTAGATTTAAAGCTTCAATTGGTAATTTAAAATTCAAATCATAAATTTAGTTGGTAAGCTGAGCCGAAGGAATTCAAACGAAAGTTTAATTCGAGCTTTGTGTCGATTCTTGAAGAGATCTCGCTGGAGACCTGAGTTCTTTAACGTTGACGGTCAGTAGCTTTTGAAGTGAAATAGAGATGGAGCCTTTGGCAATGATCATATATGACCCCGAGATCAATAACGGAATCGAGACTCCCTGTAACTCGAGCAACCAAGGTCTTCAATTTAAGAAGCTTACGAAGCTTGTTTACTACTTGGGTACTTTCGGTAATGAAGCGATTGTTTTCAGTTTGTACGATGGCAATTACTCGATGTAGCTTTATTCCTTTTAGTTCGCGGTTTTTAGTTCCCGCGGGCTGGTAACATAAATAAGAAAATAAATAATCGACTAAAGAAGGAAATATGTGTGTTTATTTCCTTTTATAAGGACATGAAGATACAGTTTAGCAAGTAACTTCGATGAATCTGGCTTTTTTTCCCCGGACGTAGTTTTTCAACGAAAGCTACAGAAAATGGCAAGGCAGATGCATTAAAAAAACCTAGTTTTTTTTCTTGAATGAGGGGGTAGTGTAACGGTCCGTAGTAGACAATGTGGTAATATTCGTAGATCTCCAATGCATAATTTGTTCATGTATCAAGTTAGACTCACTGGGAGTTGATCCTTGGGTGAGTGAACTGGAAAACGCCGGTAAAATGGAAGAATCCACCCGGAGGACCACAGAATAGCTTATCGTTATTCTGACAGTCGTCATGACTTGCCAATGGTGACTTTCCTAACTGGTGGTGAAAATGGAGTTTTCTTGGGATGTGAAGAAGAAAAACTGGGGTCTTAGCCATTTTAGATTTGAGTCGTTCGGTTGGCATTTTTAAGAAGTAAGCTTGATAAAGTCTCGGATTGTGATTTCAAAAGGCGGTTATCATTACGGTCTTCGATTATTCATATTTTCGGCAATTTTAGTACGAGCTAGCAGTTTTGCTCTGTGGTGTACCCGGAAGTCGACCCTGGACCGATTCCAGTCCAACCCCAAACTGTGGAAGTTATCCGGCGGTGGCTCAGTGCGCAAGTGGAAGGAAGATTCTATCGGTAAGTTGACCTTTTTAGTTACCCAGGGTGTTACAAGCTTTGAGCATTGTGTTTGCACATTTTATGCAGCGGAGTTCTACGGATAATACCACAGAGTCTAAGTTCGTGTTACGGCGCTACTTTCCTCATTTCGCCAACCCCATTTGGTGTACTTTCGTTGGAAGCCCACCCCTGGGAAGAAAGTTCGGGTTTAAAGCGACTTCAGCACATCAACTCCTTGAGTTGTTGGCGCTTAAGTGCTTGAAGTTTATTTGCGCAAATTTTGCTCAGAAATTTATTTTCTTATTTCACAAAGTGGGTGTGATAGCGAATTAATAAGGGATTATTGGTTGCTGAAGGTTTTTTTTGCCGTCTTATTTCAGCTTTAGACTCTGGAAAGAATCGAGACGGTACAAGATTTTCAACTTTTTTTGGTTTTGTTGGACTATTTTCCTAATCTTAAACATCAATTTTGAGATCTGAATTCTGAACACTGAATTCTAAACTCTAAGCTTCGAATGAACTCTGAAAGCTTAATACCGAACTTTGGACTAAGATCTCTGAACTCTGAACTCAACCTTTTGAATTTGGATCCCTTATCTGTCAACTCTCATTTCAGAACTCTGACTGAGCTCTGAATACTGAATAAGGAACTCTATATCCTAAGTTCTGAACTCAGAATTATAAACTTTAAACTATTAATTTCAAATTCTGAACTCTGAATCTTAAACTCTGATCATTGATTGAACTCCAACTCTAAATTCTGAACTCTGAACGCTGAACTTTGAACTCTTATTTCTGAACGCACTTCTTCGATTTGAGAGCTCTGATCACTGAACTCTAAGCTCCTAAATCTTAATTTGAACTCTGAATTTAGAACTCGGATTAATGATATATACAATTGCAACTCTTTACTCTGAATCCAAACTCTGGACTCTTAACGTTTTGATGTCTAACTTGATGTCTGAGATCTGAGAACTATGAGTCCTAATCATTGAAATTCTATATTTGTCATGATATAAATGAGTTCAACTGTCTATTAATCTGAGTTTACCAATTTTTGTTTTCTGCGAAGGTTTATGCGTCAAAATCTAACACATTCTCCGTCTGAATTCGTCAAAAAATATGATTATTTCCTAGAAAGATTCCAACCTCCCATAAATGTGTTGCTGCCATACCCGATTTTTTCCTGGAATTTCAAAAGCCTTCAACTTTCAGCAATTTATCCTTTCTGCTTCCAACAAGGACCGCCACTCATCATCATTGATGTATGGCAATGAAGCAAGTACGTGTCGCAATTCCATTTTCCATGTTTAGATGCCGCTTTAGTTGTTGCGTAACATTGGGTGATGGATCTTAGTCTTAGTCGAAGCTACTCCGAATGCCTCCATTCTAACGCAAATTCCACATGCCCTACGCGGAATTTAGCCAGAAAAAAAACTGCCGGTACTGTCTTATCAGGATCAAAAGTCATTTTCTCCTATCGATTTGGCTCCCTTTTTTGGCCCGACTCCCCTACTTTTTTCGGTTAACTTAATTTATCACCCCGGAGGCGTTGGTCGGGCTCGTTAAATACTTCCGTTTCGGGAGTCTTTCACTTAACCGTGCTCGCTTTTTGGCGGGCGGAAGAATTCATTCTTTCAGGATGTCGGTGGAGTGAGGAGTCATGCGTTCGGTTATTTTTGCTCTTACTCTGTTCTTATCAATGGATCACCCCCTGTCTAGTGGAATTTATAAATTTGTATCGAAGTAAGATTGTCAAGTATACTCCCTTGTTGAGAATATTTCTATTTGATGTTGATCGATAAACTAATGAAATTTTCTTTTTTTTCTTTATAGGTGAGTTGAAACAACAGAATTCTTTCTAGAAGCAGCGAATGTGAGTAGTTATGATTGAATATTTTATATCTCTTTTAACTGTTAAATGTAATAATTGTACTAGTGAGAAATTTGAGTTTATGAGTTTTAATGTGGTGTCAATTTTTTTCATAAGGCACCTTTACCCAAATCTATACGTTGCCTACTTTCAGGAGTTTAAAATAACACTAAGGATTTTTCTAACGAGGTATGAAAATCTTCGTTAGCGTATAGGATATGGAATATTTTGGCTCAAAAATCTTTTTGATTCGAAGGAGACGGGTAGAAGAAACTGTGTAAAACGAAGCCGTGTTAGAAAATCTAAGCATAATCAAACCGTGTAAAAAACCTCCATGTATAAATTATTCAATGAAAATGTGTTTTACTCTCACTAAAGGATAAATTTATGCGTTTGAAAATCACACTGATGTTCAAAGGTTTATTTCTGTGATTTTTAGTTTCTTAATTTTTTTTTCCCGAAACACATAATAATCAAACATGCACTGTGACAGCTAACCTCAAATTAGGGAAAAGCGAATTCAAGCATGTTTAAACCCCAACATCCTTCCGTTAAAATCGCTTGGTTGACAAGTTTTCCATACCCTTACTCTGTAGTAGGTGGGTTGGTATTTGATGGAAGCAACAACCAACAACAAAGAAAAAAACACCATCGGAAAAATCGCTGGGACGTGGTTGTTTCCCGAAGGAATGACCGGCAAATTGATTTTCTCATTTCCATTGTTCTGCTGGTTATTACGAACTAGAAGCATCGTAAGCATCGTTGAAGTTCATGCTGCTTTGGAGGACGACCGAGAGCTATGGTTTTGACTGCTGCTGGCCACGATTCCGAGGATCTTGGTTAGAAAGAGGAAAAAAAAACCGGGAAAAACCAAGAAAATCCTTCAAGTGCAATCGAAGCTGTTCCGGTTAACGGGTGGGAGGATTGGTTGGTTAACTGATGGCTACAAACCCACTGCTGTTTCACAACAACATGCAGTTTTGTTTACGATTTTTTTTATTTGCTTTAAGAGACTAAATTTCAAGCGCGATGTTACGACAAGAGATGAACATTTTGTTTGCAATTCTGATCAGCAGAATTCTTCTGCCGGATTACTGATTCCGGGTAAACGAAACGAAGGACGAGAACTACAACTAATCACAAGCTGTTACATTATTTTTTTATATTGCAAAATAAACATCTCATTTTCATCCTTGCTGTATGTTATGCTAGGATAGCTAGGAATTACTTTTATTTTCATATTTACTTTGTCAAAGACGGATTCTTCCTGTAAGGATTCGCTACTACCAGGAAACCCTGAAGCGACGCAGTATGACGGCGATAAACTCAAGTTAATATCAAATAGCAAAAAACCAAATCAAAGCGAATGTTTAAAGCTGCTTTAAGTTGATCTTTATAGTACTCATTTTCCGAATTGTTTTGCCAATTGATGTTGAAACTTGAATGTCAACTTTAAAAATACCATTTTAGGAAGGAAAAAGAGGTTCAATTCTTACTTCGTGTGTACCTTCAACTGGTTAGTTCTCAAGAATCCCATAACTGACTGAACGTTACTGTTTTTCTCACAATTTTCACAATGGCATAAGTATATCACAACCAACAGTTGCGGTTTTACAACTTAATTTGAAGAAGCACTAAATTTTCCAAACGGCAGAATGGACTGTTGCTTCATGCTGTAAAAACCTGCATGCGTCGAAATGTGATAAGCCGGGGACAAATAAAGCTGTTTGGAGGGTAAAATGGGGTAGGAAATCTCTTGTCATTGGAAAAAAAATCGTTGATATTTTTTTGTTTTATTTTAGTTACATACAAATTTTCAAAGAAAAAAACAACGAGGAAAACTCACAAAGGTCCAGATTTGAAAATAACAAGTTCAAAATGTTGTAGAACAACTGGAAAACATCGAATTTACAAATGATCAAGGAAGTAATAAGTAATATCAATTGTTCACTGCAATATTTTTTTCCTAAAAACACGTTGTGCTACTTTATATACTTATGATTTTAAAGCGATTTTTTTTTCTGGAAAGTTACCACTTTGTGGATTTTGTCCATATTTTTTTACGCATAGAAGCTAAAAAAAGCCGATTCCTTTATGTTTTACAATGTTTTGCTTTTTGTTAAATTCTTTCCTTCAACCCAAGAACACTAAAATTTTATAGTTATAACAGCCAGAAAGTTGATGAAAAGTAAGAAATGTTACGTAGAACTGTTACTTACCCAATCTTTCTGTCGAAAACATAGAATATGCTTATTGTCATAAATATTCAAACTAAATTTCGTCACAGAATTGGTTTGACAGGTTTTTTATAAGTGTCGAAAGATTTCAAAATTTTTACTCATTAAACAAATTTGCAATTTCAAGTTCTGAAAATTTAATTCAAGTTTTGAGTTTACGATTTCTGATAATCTTTAATCTTGAATGTTATTAAAATTGAAATAATAAAGGACTATTTTTGAGATTGTCAAGATTTTTCAATCATCTATTTAGAATCGTAGCACAATTTTCATTGATTCAATCACAGAAGTGCAGATATTTTTGTACCATTTGGAATTTTTGTATAAGTTTGCTCATTATTTCAACATATTTTTATATGTACATTTTTAAATAGTTTTCGTGGATCGATAGCCATCACTATCAATCCACAAAAACTTGTTAAAATAAGCTGGAATTTGCCATCGAATTTCACTCATTTAAATCTAACCTAAAAAAAAGAAAAATGTCTACCAACCTATATTTCTGGAATTCCACAAGGCAGTAATCTAGGTCCTTCGCCGTTCTCTATGTATTTCAACAATCTTGAATTGGTTTTTCACAAGAATGCAGAATATCTCAAGGTTCACATGTATTATGCACATATTTTGCCCAAAAATCCTACAATCATATAAACATTTTGTAAAAAAGATCCGGATTTTTTTTAAACTGATTTGCGCCGATGTTTGCTCTTTACATATATGGACTCAATGTTTTGCTTAAATCAGATTCACGGTTTCACTTCACAAGACCTAATCATAGAGTTTACTTAACCCTAATCCGGTCTTGGGTGTCAATATGACACTATTATTAGTTTGGCGGCTTGTAACTTTTTTAGGGTGTATCCAAATAAAACAATTTCTTCTGGGACCCTCAATGAATTTTTGAAATCTTTATTTTTGCGTTATCACTTTTTTTTATGGGCTCCCTAATCAGACCTTGTGTGTCAATTTGACACTCCTCACTTGAAATCGCTTTTTTTTCTTGTTTCTCAACCGATTTTAACAAATTTTATTGTTTTTGAAACTAGACAATATTCAGCTACAATACTTCAGTTTTCCGTTATTCAAAGTCAAAAACAAATATCCGCCTCGAAAAACGACTGTCTACGGAATACTCAAAAACAAAATCAATTACTAGTGTCCAAGAAAGCTGAAGTTTGAAGATAAATTTCTGGTATTCTGGTGTAAAAACCGTACTTTTCAATTAATAAACCGTCAAAATTATTTAAGTCACACCATGTAAATTTTCAAAAGAGGATTGGAAAGATGACGTAATTTGGCACATTTTCGCATCTTCAGATTATCAAAATATGTAACACATAATTTTTACCAAATTTTCAAAGGTAGTTGTTTTTCAAACTTTTTGTCAATTTGCAATTTCTTAGATTTTCAAACACTTAAATTCAACTTAAATTGAACTTTGCACTGAATTTTGAGTATATTAAAGCAAGATTTCCGCAATAAATTTATGTTCACCAGAAAGGCTGTTTCATACCGATTCTAGTGGTGTAATTACATTACAGGGCTCGTATGCGGTAGAAGGTTAACTGATTTTTGATGAATTTGACACGCAAAAGCAAGCCTGTTTGATACAACGAGAGTTTATCGCAATGAAAGACCCTTCATTTCTTCAATGCTGGAGAATTTCATAGAAACTTTTTGTGAAATAAGATACAATTTATGAATGTTTTTCATTGAAGTTTCTAAAGAAGCATGTATGAAAAATCCAAATGATCTACTTTATCGGAAGCTTTTTCGCTTTCTCATACAGTAGATTTCTATACAAAATCAATGAAAATTCGAAATAACGGAAACAATTTGAAAGGAGATAGTTTCTTATTTAACTTCTAACTTCCTATCTTAATAGACTCCACAAAGGAGACTAGACTAGACGATATTTTTTCAAGTTGAGCTTCAAAATTCACTTTTTTAAATTCTATTAAGAGGTTAAAATTTTACAAAACTTTTACTTTTTTTTTTTTTTTTTTTTTCCTTTATTGACAAAACTATGTACATATATTTAAGGCTCTTGATTCAGGATCATTCTGAGCCGAAGACTTTTTACAAACTAATTT
Organism: Uranotaenia lowii; assembly: GCF_029784155.1. Classification (NCBI taxonomy): domain Eukaryota; kingdom Metazoa; phylum Arthropoda; class Insecta; order Diptera; family Culicidae; genus Uranotaenia; species Uranotaenia lowii. Next base: position 81,925,202 of record NC_073693.1, read on the forward strand.
TTAGTATTTCTACAAAATATAACCGATTAACTTTGAGTTATTATTTTTCGTTTGTAGTTCCAGGGTATTCCACGGTATTCCTCTAGTTCCGGGTATTCCGTCTTCATGTACATTCCGTGCGTTTTTCGTCAGTTTCCAGGTATTCGTTGAATGTTCTTGATTTATTTCATAATTTTAAGCCAGCACTCTTTAGAAATTCAAATATCAACTTCATTGTTTGCATATCCCTTTGCCCCAGAATATCTCTAATTGATGTATTAGAAGACTTAGATATTCTATTCAGAGAATCTATTAGTTCTCCTCTATAGCGTTCATATTTTGAACAGTGCCACACAACATGATCTAAATCTTCGTAGTCTTTACCACAATCACAAATGTTCGTGTTTGACAATCTGATCCGAAACAAATGGGCTGCTAGTAGATAATGATTTGAGATAATCCGCGAGCAAATTTTTATGAAATTTCTTTCAAAAAACTGCTTATGAAACCATGATTTATTTTGGACTTGAGGTAAAATTGAGAAACAAAATCTTCCTAAGTCACTACTACTCCACTTACTTTGCCACTTAGACAATGCTATGGAATGTGCAATGGAATAAAGTTCAAAATGTTGGAAACCTCTACAATAAACCAAGTCACTAATTGCTCCCTGCTTAGCAAGATGATCAGCTTTTTCATTCCCCAAAATTCCACAGTGGGATGGGATCCAGAACAATGATATTGTATATCCTAAATTATTAAGATTTAACAATGCTTTTTTGATTTTATATGTAAAACTTTTACTTCTTATAGCTTTTATATGCTACGCTACAATTACTTTTAAAGTTCTCGAAAATTTAAAAAAAAATCGAATGAACTTATTTCTTACCTGATCCTGAGCAGAAGTTTGATGAAAACTTAAACAATTTCCAGTGGAATTTACTCATAATACCCATAGGAATTCCAGCTGTAAAGAATTTCCAAGCGCTTTGTAATGAGTGTTTGTTTATGTAGATTGAACACAAAATATTTTAAATCCTCTAAACAATTTACCTCTCCCAACGTATATTTATTTGTCTTTTGAGTGGAGTACTAAATAAAATTATATTTAATTTTAATATGCTTTTGGTTTTGTTACACTATGTAAGCAAACATAATAAAATAATTATTGCCTTAAAATTGATGGGTTTTACTTTTTTTTCTCTTGTTCGAGAACACATGGCAAGAAAGTTCACATTTTTCATTGGTACCAAGAGTTTAAACATGTCGTTCATAAAATACCCGTTCAAATTTTTTTTCGTTTTTATTTGATCCTAAGTTTTTTGTCCTTCGTTTGGCCTCACATGTTGACCGATTTCGATGCTGTTTGATGAATTTTGTAAGTAATTTATTCTAGTTTCTCAACATTTTAAAACTAGGTCAATAAGTTTTAGTGAAAAATTTAAAAAAAAACAATCTCTTTTTGAAATGCTTATTGCTATCGACAATTGAGCTGATTAATTGGAATTGTCAAGCAAGAAATAAAAGGGTTCATTGGAATTTTGATTACTATCCGTGAAAATTTGGTGAAAAAAACTTTAAAAAAAAGTTCGCTGTATCTCTTTTCTAACTAAAACGATTTTTTTTACACAATTTTTAGTTTGATTCCGTTAATTTGATCAATACTTAGTATCTCAAAAATCTATGATTCTCAGTAGTCAGTATATTGGAATGAATTTTTTTTAATACGTTTCGACATATTGATAGCCCGGGAAGGTTGAGAGTTTATTTTGACTAATTTGAGAGCGCTGAATCCATACGTATATGCAATTTGTTTTTTTTTTCTACCAGCATAATTATCGATATTCAAAGGATAACTTTCGAAATTTTTTGAAAATTCTTTAACAATTCTTCAGGCAATACATTTTTAAGATACTCAAGTTAAATGTGCTCAATCAATGATTAACTTTTTCGAAGACCGCGTGTAGTTTTGACTTCCGAGAAAACTTATGTTTTCTTATACATAGTTTATTGTTGTAAAATATATGAATTTTCAGGATCTTTTTAAAATAAATTTTAGTCAAAATGAATGCTGGATATTACAAAATGAGTTGCAGTCTTCAACAGAGCTGTTAATGGAACTAAAATCCTCTAGATCCAATAGTCATAAATGTTCTTCAGTGGCATAAGAAGTACATAGTTACATTTTTCCTATTGCATTTTTTTCCTTTTTCATGCATTATTTCTCTGAACCTAGAATAGCAAGGGGAAATCTTAATCCTTGATCAAATGGAACTGATTCTAAATCAGTTTTTGTTAGTCAGTCAGTAATTATCAATGATTGATTTCACTCAAAACCCAGTAATTTAAAATTCCAAAATGGAATATCACCAAAAATGGAGATTTTAAATAGAATTTGACGAATGCTTCGATTTTAGAACGACGAAATCTTTCAAAATCAGTTTTAGAAACAAAGTCACCAAAAATGCCAATTCCTGCTGAAGTCCTTATAAATTAAAACTCAGTTGTTTACAGATATGAAAACAAAAAAAATATCATGTTTTATAGTAATTTGAAATTTATAACTTAGCTTCTCCGGTTTCAGATTTTTGTTTATTCTTAAGTCTCCTAGATTTTTAACCTTATTTGTCCATTATTCAATTATTTTTTGCATAAATCCTAAAAATCAGTCTTAGTTTAACAAGCGTTGCTTAGCTAAGATTGATGTTGTAGAAATCTTTAAAATTGGTCTTCCTGATAAATTGTTTCCAAGCAAACATTACTCAAAATTTCACTACTTTATGATTGGCCGGAACAATTAATTTTTCATAAATTTTCATAAATTTTACCACACTCAGAGATTAGGGAGGTACAATGTTATTTTGAAAAATTAACTGTAACTTTTTTCGATGAAATGAAATCCAGATTTTCAGCATTACAATGCTGTAAGAAATGCTCTATGATGTTTTGTTTAAAACTTCTATGAGTACTGCCATATTATAAAATTTCTTCAAAACATGCACACATTTGGCCGAAAACTAGGCTCAACTGAATGAAGAAACTTATCTTTGATTTCTAAAATCAAATGTTTAGACTTCATCTTAAAGTTCAAATTCATGGGTTCTGAATTTATATTTGAAGTTTTTGAAATAATATACTTAAATTCAAGTTTCAACCAATTTCAACTGCTAAATTGTAGAATAGAATTTTACTTTGCTTTGAAATTAAACAAAAAATGTTGCTTTTTTATTGGTTTAAGAAACTTCCGATTTTATTAGATATGATATTATCAAAAATCTTAATTCATTTCGGATATGTATTTTAAAATATTATTCATTTCGAACTTGAAATTCCTTTGTTTAAATTTAACAAAATATAGTGAGTGAATCTAAATTGAAAAGATAGAAACTTCTCTATTTTTTATATCTTTAACTTAGATACGCTATTATAAACATTCCCCAAATCTGTAAAATCAAGACTATGGAAATTGCTGCCTATCTTATTTTTTTAACTTTTGAGATCGTGTTTTCATGATTCTACAATGAGAACTTTGAAATGATTGAAAAAAAATGTTTGTTTGAATTTGTATTTTTTTTCCAATTTATTAGCTTTTTCGAAATAAAAAAAAACTTTAATGAACTCTAATGAAAATATTTTTATATTCAGAATGTTTCCGGAAAATGATAGGACTATGAGCAGCTACTAATCTTATGCCTTGTTCCAAAAAAAAAAACCGAAGTATGTGTAAGTTTCAAATTCTTCTTTTGTCACCCTCCCTAAACCTCAAGGGGTAAATAAAAAATAATATTAAGAATTTTATGAAAAAATCGGATAAATTAGTACAATACCAAATGATTCCAAGAGCAAAAAAACTGTAGAAGATGGGATTCTTCTCACCGTTCTTATTTGTAATTTTTTTTTTTAATATTTGATCTATAATAGCTCGATTTTTAGATCCAGTTGGTTTTTTTCAAGTTCTACAAATTTATTGTTTTTTTTTAAATAAGAATTTATAGGCTATAGGTATTATCCATAAAACATCCATAAAATCTCCATCCATAAAATATGGTTTAAATACATTGTAATGGGTTGTTAACTCCAGCTTTGTACTATTTTTAAGAAAATGACGGTGAATTTCAAAATGATGATTTTGTTCAATGATATGAGTAGGCTGTGAGTCAAAATAAATGTTGCTTTGTTTTGACAAAAAATCAAAACTTTGAATTTATGACCGGGACAACCGGGAAAAACTGGGAATTTATGTATAAAAAAGTTATGGCCCTCCTGAAAATTGATTTCTGCATAAAATTGTTAAAATTTGTTTTTTTTTCTCAAATATTCCCTGTTAGTCTATTAAGTAATTTAAAAATCCTCACCCGATGATCACTTTCAGTTCTGTCCACCAGAAGGATGTCCTGCATTGAACTACCCTTTCATTCTTGGTGGGGGAGGAAGGGGCGCTAAAATAACAGATAGAGGAAGAGAAAAATACTAAAAAAAAGCCCACCAGAACCCATTAAACCCAGTCTGGCTTCCGAGTTTTACGATCGGAACACATACCGCGCGATTTGGGGACTGCTGCAATAAAATGGTTCACGCACAATTATTGCACCTTTCCTTCGCTTTTTCCTGGTTCCTTTTTTTACTTCTACACACTCTTCTCCTATATGTTTTCAATTTCGGACGAATCTCGTAAAACATTTGCCAGGATTCTATTTTTCTCCGGCTTTTCGACTCCGGGCTGTAAGGAGTTTCCGGGTTTTGTGTAATTTTTTTTTACCTGGGATTGAATGTTTGATGTCAGAATCAATTATGTACGAGACCTATGAAAAAATACGGTAAATTTTACATGCAATCAAGCTGATTTTCTAACTTCAATAAGGCTTGAGCCTGCCTACACAAAAAAAAAATACACAAAAAAAGAAATTTAAAATACTATATTGACGAGTCGTGAAAAGATTTTTTAATTGAGATCGTAATTGAAATTTATCGAAGAACAAATTTAACTATCTGATGTCGAATGTCGTGATGATCGATCTATTCAACTGTCAAATGTTCCAAAATTGTTATCTTTAGGAACAATCAAAGCTGACGTTAGACTTGTGTGGCAGAGAAGCCACCTGGATTTATTTGTTCAATCAGAGCGCGATTCGAACAAACAAATCGATTGAACAAATACGCTTAGAAGATTAGAGACATCAACGGGTTCAAAATCTGAGTCGGGATATCCGGTTGGGTTCTTTTTTTGGATTTGAGTGGAAATTCATAATTGTGATCTAAAATCTTGGTTTCAAATTAGTAGAAAAATCTGTATGGAAAAATATAAATTTCCTTTAAAATTCTTTTAAAATAGTATGATTGTTATTTCTTGGTAGGTAATAATTTTTTTTTTCTTTCGATTTTTTAGTTAAATCAATACAATTTGTAGAAAAGCTCTCCCTTTTGAAATGTAAACAAATTTATTCAGTATCATCAAGAATTTGCCAAGCGTCGATTTAAGCACTTAAGACGGAATGAAATGATGAAAAGTTACGAAAATTCAAATCATTCATTCTCCACCTGCTTGCCAAACTGTTCTGTTTAGCTGGAGTAGACGGTTTTCTCATTTTTTTTTGTCAAGCTTTCGTGCTGCCACGGAAAAGCTGTAAAATGAAAAGAATTTTGAAAATAACCAAAACCGTATTTTAGGGGCCCAGTGACTCTTATTTAATGTCATATCCTTTTCATTTGTTTGTTACAATTTAAGGTATTAACTATTAAAGGCCCTATCATTTTCATCTGTTTGCTTAATTTTAAGTTTTTTTTGTCTGCGAATAGAATTCCAGTTTGTAGTTTTTTGTTAGTTCCATATGTTATCATCTAACGTTTGAATGTGCCCTTCATACAGTTGATGCATATTATGTGTGTTCAATGGAAGTTGGTCGAAACAGGTTGAAATAGGTCGAAACAAGTAGGAATGGATTTTGACAGTTGATAATCTGTCTCTTTCCAATTGACTTCGATCGATTTCAACCAGGTCGTCCGTTGAACATACGTTCACCAATACTAATGCGTGTTTTGTGTGTTTTACACACGAATTTCTAGACTGACCAAAACAGATCACGGGAAAATTTAATTTAGGTTAACAAATTCTTAAATCAAGCCCTTTACACACAAAATTTTCGAGTCCAAAAATTAGCAAAATTTTGCTCAAATTTGACCAGCTAGACTTTTAGCAATCAATTTAGCAATATTTTTTAACTAAAATTTGAGCAAACAAGAAAAAAGTTAGCCACTGCAATTTTTACTAATATTTCTAGCAAAGCCCGGAGGAAAAGATAGCTCCAGATCTGAAATTTCAAAATTTATTGTTTTTTTTAATGGGGGAATGTTTGATATTTCATTAAAATACACAAATAACTTCATTTTCATTTTATTTTATATATTTTTTTAAACATCATTTGAAACACTTTTTGTTGATAAGTTCCATTCCTGGAAACAAACCTTCCGGCGAGTGAACTGCCAAATGACCAATCCTAATCCACGATCGCACCGGGGTTGTTCCGGTGGCAGCGGGTTCAAATCCCAACTGTTCGTTTCCGGACTGTTGCAAAAAAAAACCCGTCTTTTTTGCCATCGGTTAATACCTGGAAAGAAAAAAAAACAATTCATTCGATTTAAACTTGGAAAATCTGTACACTTTTGAATCGGATCTTACCTGTAAGCATCCGGTGTTGCTTTAGCTATATACCATTTCGTCAGGGAGTTGGCGGTCACCACAAGCACCACCAGCAACGAACATCCAGAACCGCACTTAATCGCCACCGACCGCCGACTGAATCCAAACATCCAGAGCACTTGACGAAAATGAAATGGCGAAAACGAAACAAAAACGTGCTCTCTGTCTGACACACACGCTGCATGTGTGTTAGTGTGGTAGAAATGAATCCTGCTTTCGAGCTGGATCGGTTTCGACTAGTTTCGACCGATTTCAACTTGCTCCGTTGAACAACGACCAGATCTGTTTCGACCAAAACATGAGCCCGTTGAACAACGACCACTTGACAGAAACTAGTCGAAACCAATCGCTACTTACGATTGAACGAAGCTATATTAGCTTCGTTCAATCGCTAGTAAAAATCGGTTTCAACTGGTTTCTGTCAACTGATAGATGTTCAACGAGCCAATGTTTTGGTCGAAACAAGTCGGGTCGTTGTTCAATGGAGCGAGTTGAAACTAGTCGAAACCAATCCAGCTCGGCAGCAGGATTAGTTTCGACTTGGTAGAAATCGGTCGAAGTCAATTGGAAAGAGACAGGTGATCAACTGTCAATCCATTTCTACTTGTTTCGACCCGTTTCGACTAGAGTTGATTGAACAGACATATTATCTCACATTATTCATCTCCAAAAAGTGAAGAGCTTTGAAGTTACAAAAAAAAAAGTATTGCAGCCACACATTTCCTTATCAATTTTCAAGATAGCTCATTTTTTCATCGCACTCACTTTTTCCCGTGGTTTCCAGGACCAAAAGATAGTCATCCTGCAGATGTCAAAGCGTACAGAATCTATAAATTGCACTTGCGAATTCATCTTCTATTTTTGTCCACCATTCCGAGCGAGCAAGCAAGTGCAGCTGGCTTCCTACAAGTGGGCAGCATCACGAGAAGGACGATCCAGCAACCGAGCAAGTGGAAAACGATCCTTTTCTTCGGGAAAAAACTGAGAAAACGGAAGTTCCCCGTTCAATTATGTAATACAAGAAAAAGTCATAAACTTCTTCTGGCTCTGGGGTCCTCTTGGAGGTAGGAAAGTCGGAAGAGTATCGTCTCGCCATTTTTATTTCCTTCTTTCGCAAACTTTTTTGCGCCTGCAAGTTTTGCAAAGGAAGAAAAAAAGAGAAATCTTCTTCGTTGTCAAGGCAAACAGAAAAAAGACTGAAAGAAATCTCTCCGACAGTCGCCCAGCCAGGAATGCTGATTCTATCGAATCATGTTAATCAATTTAGAAAATTGTTACCTTTTGCATCTATTTTTTTTCTTTCGTTTTTTTCCCTGTTGCCTCAAACGCTTACCGATTATTTCCATCTTCGATTTCAATTCGTTGAAAATTGATTCCTTTTGTACCGAGTCAAGTTTTCCGGTCGATGCTCGATCAGGGACATGGTTTTCGCTTTTGAGGGCTTTGAATTTGTAATGGAGTTGGCTGAATTTCTTTTTAATTTCAACACCGGTTTCTAAATTGTTCTGTACAGTCAGTTTTAATTTTAACTACAACCGATTTAGGTAAATTAACTACTACTAACAGCAAGAAATAGGTATATCTTTCCGAATGCAAATGTTTGCTGTTCCAGTCACTTCATCTTATTTAATGAAGCTAGACAAATTTTAAAATAGCGTTTCAAATCTGGGCTATATCAGCCACCACGTCTTTTTTACCGGAGTTGAAACAAACTTAAAACAGTCTTATCAACAACTTTTCTCCACTCCATCTTATTTACAAGATTCGGAATAATCTCAAAAAATCTGAATCATTCATCAAATTTTAATAATTTAGTAAGGTTGTTTGAGAGTAACTATCTTGACTTAGAACTGATATCAACACCTCGAACACTTATCCTATCCTTATCCTTAACACTTTGTTTTGTGAATAACTTTTGAATACATGTATAAAAATTGATAAAATTTTCAATGAAGCTCCCTAGTAATGTAATGTGTACATGTACAAAATTTGGTAACAATCTGTCAAGTAGACTTTTAAGATAGCGTCTAATACTGAAGTTCTTTGACTTTTTTTTTGGGGCAGGATCGAAAAAATTCCAAAAAAGTCCCATTTAGAGACCCAAAACAGCTGGAAATATACTATTTCACCAAAGTTTACATGGTCAATCGTTTAAAAAGTTCTAGAGGATCTAAAAGTGAGCTTAAATTTGAATAAAAGTAAAGATGATTGATTCCATGGAGTTAAGGAATGTGAGAGGTTTTTTCAACCTCAATCCGAAAATATCAATAGAGGAAGTGATAAAAACGATAAATTTTTACTGACTTGATCGTCTAGCTGACTAAAAACAAGCCTGACTTCATTTCGACAAGTTAGAAAAGCTGTCCACCGAGAAAATAAACAAAATGCGATGATCAAATCGTGCGCAAAATATTTGGACTGCTAGTGGAGAGATATTTTTACAAATTTCTAAATGGACAGCAAAACGAACTCCCACAAAGTATATACGTTGAAGTGTGGGTAAAATGGACAGGGGTGGTAAAATGGACATCCCCTTAAATCTTACTTATTTCTTTATAAACTAGTGCAAACTTTATGGCCACCCTATCACAGAATCACTAGAGGCTATTAGAGACACCCTATGGAACACGGAGCTGTCAAACACTGAAAATAATAAATTGTTTTCGGCCTACAACAACTAACGTTTTTTAAAGTGTTAAACGCCTTTCCGCCGAATTTTTTGTACAAATATCTGTGCTCAGAGTACTTATCAACAGATATCATCTAAGGTAAGTGTTTTTTTCAATAATTTTTTTGTTAAATTTAAATGTTTTCCAAAAAACATACAGTGCGGGTAAAATGGACAGTTTAAGATGGATCTGAAATTGTGACATTACGCAAAAACTGTGGTAGAGTGATAGAAAGTCAAATATGTTGTTTTTGTGCCGAAGAAGGCCAATCGGCTAAATGCGTAATAAATTTGACGAAATTCAAAATTTTGAGTTATTTTGAAGGTCTAGCTTCAGGAAACAGAAAACGCAAACAAAAATTGCCTTGATTTAAAAAAAGTTTTTAATAGTATGCATTATAGATGGCGCACGTGTTGCTCAAATATTAAAGTCGAAAAACTTCTTCATTGGTCTCTATCTCATAAATCACTTAACAGAACATCACAAAAATTTGCATATGTAAACATTTTTGTTACCTGGTAGCTTCGCTGAAAATTACATCAATAATATGTATTCGAAGCTATTCACAAAACAAAGTGTTGCATTTTTCTGCGCCATTGTCGTGTACTAACGATCATTCCGAATCTAAATAAAAAACAAACATGACTAAGCTTGCAGATTACCCGGTTTTACCCGTACTTGTCCAAATATTTGATACAAAATTTTTGAAGAGTTCGGTCCAGCCTTGTTGCCCTGATTTTATTGGATACTAGCTGACCCGGTGTGCTTTGCTACACCTTTCAAAAACAAATGTTATTTTCAGAAACTTTTTAAATTTTTATTGTTTTGTTGGCATTATTTTAAATCAAATAACAACAAAATTAATAAGCAACCGCTTTAAAATGAGAACTACAGCTGGAGTTTCAAATTGCAATACAAAGATGACTTAAACAAATTTTCTGAATCTTGATCTGTGCATTTGTGTTAAAAATATGATAATTTTAATCTGTTTCTTCAAGCTTCGCCCTGAAAAAGGAAGGTCTCAAATTAATCTTACGCAAGCAATCTAACTTATGAAATCTGGTTGTTTTTGCTTGATATGTTCTAAAAACTGATAAGAGAGCCCCCTGTCCTCCCTTTCACCCCCTGGTGAATGGAGGACGGGATCTTTAATAATCATACCCATTTTTTTGTTCCCCAAAATCCTCTTATATCATATATAGTTCCATTGGTTGATAAGTTTTTGAGCTTTACAACAAAATTTATATGGAGCCTTCTACTTTCTTCCTCTCTCAACACTGTGAAGCGTAAGAGTCTATAACAATCGTAGAAACATATCTCGTAACCAAGTACCTTTCCATGCCATATTTGTTTCCATTGGTTGGCTTCGTTAGCATAAATTGAGAACTTATGCTAACAAAATTGTATTGGGCTCACCTCCCTCCTCCTATGTACCTACTCACTGAAAGGAGGATGGTGTGTCAGATAATCATAGAATCATACCAAAATGAATTTTTATGTCAAGTTTTGTCCATTTTTCGGATTTAAAAAAAAATTAAATGCATTCCTCTTCCCTTCCTATATTCTCAATTCTATCCTCCTACTGCAAGAAAGGAATCGTTTCAACATAAAAAAAATTCTAGTATTAAAATACCATCCCATGCCAAATTTGGTTTCATTTGCGTTGTAATTTATTGGGTTATGCATAAACTTGAAAGGA
>NC_073693.1:81936745-82115484 GCF_029784155.1 Uranotaenia lowii
TTAGCTACATCACTTTTTGCAAATCTCAAAAACAATAAATACAATTCTATAACAGAATTGTTTACTGATGGTTCACTAGCCAATGGAAAAGTTGGTATTGGTATATTCAGTTCTATGGAGAGGAATATTTCAAAACAGTTACCAAACACGTTTTCTATATTCTCGGCGGAAGCAACAGCGATCAAATTGGCAATCCAGCAAGCAACCACACCTACAGTAATTTACACCGACTCGGCAAGTGTTTTAACAGCTCTTGAAAGCGGTGTGAAGCATCCAATAATTCAAAGCATTCAGAAACACAAATATTTGAAAAATGTTACGCTAGTATGGATTCCAAGTCACGTCGGCATCATTGGAAACGAGAAAGCGGATCAACTTGCCAATTTAGGACGAGATGGAGATATTATTACAGTATAATATTGTTTGTGAACGTTAATGGTTAAAATATATATGCTGTCAGTTTGAGGTGATAAAAATGAACAGTAAACCAGAGTTCTCACTGTACTTCAAAAATAGGATGCCCCCGCAACAAACAATCCATCTGTCATGTAACTACTTAATCAACTGATCAAAAACAAGGAAATTTGACACCGCTTGACTTCCGCTTGACAAACTGGCGCTTATTCTCTAAGAGGCTTGTAAGGAGCGTGAACAAGTTACCAACAGTGTGCTAAAAAGTGAAATAAGTGACAAGCTAGCCCTGTAAAGGTAAAGAAAAGTAACCACTAATGTATGGTAGCTAAAATGATTCAATTCTAGCCTATAGAAGCCCAGAAGAAAGCCACAAAACAACCGAGTCGCGCATGCCAAGCCAACAAGCCTAAAGGTAATGCCTTACATTAAAACGAAATCAGATTTAGTATTTCAACAAACTATTGTAGACATCTATCAAAGACGGGTGATAATAATCGTGCAGAGAGCAGCGAACAGCAGCGAGATCATTCCTGAAACATCCGGCTTATTTGGTAATTGGAATGTAAGTCAATAATACAAACACGTGCTATAGCTCTTCCCATTATCACCCACCTAACAGCTCATTGACAACACGGAATCAAACAGGCAGTTTCTGACTTTTCCAACGGCCTAGTTTCTGATCAGGTAACAGATAACTGCGAGTTGTAAATTCTCGAAGCTAAGTTCATTGTACATCCCTAGAAATAATCCCGAAGACGTTAACCGAATATCGACCGTGAACTTCGATCCACCAGTGAACGCACATCCAGGCAAAGAGGGCTCTCATCGAGGTACGTTCGTAGACCCGAAAGTTATAACCGCCCTTTGCTAAATCATTCATCAAAATTACAGAGCCCTTTAAATGCTGCTTCAAGTCCTGGTGCATCGAGCACCTCGCAACTACGGTGGAAATAACTCATCGATGGCCAATCGTGACTAGGTAAATAAACAAGCCAGTCGTCCCTGTGGTAGTGGAAAGCCGAGCCAGTTGAGTGCCGATCAAAAGCTCCAGTTACCTCAAGGAGTATTGGTGACCAATTTCTCGCATCAGCCAGTACGAGCGCTTTCCTCACTGTGTGCGGGGGTTCGGATCTGCGTCGTCGAAGGAAAGTGCATCAAACGCGTCGGTTGTGCCTAGTAGGCACCGGTACGCTTGTGAAAGTCACGCACGGGAACGAAATTCGGTTGGTGCCAGGTGATTCTGAGCCGGAGTGCTGTCGCTGCAATAGCTTGTGGGGGAAGGTTTGCTGAAAGGGCTACGGCCATATTGATCTCAGCATAGTGTGGTGAATTACGGGATGGCGTGCGTGTAATGGTGTGTGTAAGAGCCTGGGTTATATGCTAGTGGTAACACCGCTAAGCTGCATGCAAGAGTGTTGGTGTAAACGAGCAATAAGTGAGACGTGAGCAAAAATCCAATTGGGGATTCCCCGATGCACTTGATGCATCGGTTTGTTTACATCGAGAAGGAAGGAATCTCATTGAGAATAGGGTGGCTATGTGGAATTGGAAATTAAAATACCGAAAAGGAAATTAATCAGCAGCAGTGCATGGGAGTGCGTTGGATGTGCATGTATGCAGAAGAAACACCCGGGGCCCCGTGATCACCGCTGAGGAGGACGTTTCGGAGAATTAGCAAGTAAGCTGAATTTTGTGTAATTTATGTATGTAGTTAGAATATAAGCACAATGTCATATCATCCACTCAATATTTCGAATAGTCTCAGATAAAGCATTTAAGAAGAATCATATTACATTATCCAGGCATCGCGATTCTCGTACCTTGGTACCAAAACCTATCGTGTACATCAATAAATCTTACGCAATATATGAGCTTGTAACAATATGCTATTGATGAACACGCCTAAAGCGGACGCGCTTAAATGGGTACGACATCAATTATGGAAATCACATGGAGTTAACTGGAGGAACGAACAGGATATCGCGTTAAGGGAAGTCAAATCGATAACGGGAAAATGGACTGACGTTGGAACAAGGAAGGAGCAGAAAATATTGACCAGGCTAAGAACTGGTCACACTATGATAACTCACCAACATATACTGGAAGGAAAAGAGACACCCATATGCTTAACTTGTGGAGTGATAATAACTGTGAAACATCTTCTTTTGGAATGCCGAAAATATTCAACAATAAGACAGAGTATATTACCGGAAGGAGGGCTAGAAGTAATACTGCAAAACAACAAAGAAAGTGAAGAAAAGCTGATAAGATTCCTAAAGATAAGTGAATTGTACAGTGAAATTCAGATTCAGAATTCAGATTCAGAATTCAGATTCAGAATTCAGATTCAGAATTCAGATTCAGAATTCAGATTCAGAATTCAGATTCAGAATTCAGATTCAGAATTCAGATTCAGAATTCAGATTCAGAGTTCTGATTCAGAATTCAGATTCAGAATTCAGATTCAGAATTCAGATTCAGAATTCAGATTCAGAATTCAGATTCAGAATTCAGATTCAGAATTCAGATTCAGAATTCAGATTCAGAATTCAGATTCAGAATTCAGATTCAGAATTCAGATTCAGAATTCAGATTCAGAATTCAGATTCAGAATTCAGATTCAGAATTCAGATTCAGAATTCAGATTCAGAATTCAGATTCAGAATTCAGATTCAGAATTCAGATTCAGAATTCAGATTCAGAATTCAGATTCAGAATTCAGATTCAGAATTCAGATTCAGAATTCAGATTCAGAATTCAGATTCAGAATTCAGATTCAGAATTCAGATTCAGAATTCAGATTCAGAATTCAGATTCAGAATTCAGATTTAGAATTCAGATTCAGAATTCAGATTCAGAATTCAGATTCAGATTCAGATTCGGGTTCTTTTATTCGACTTTGAATTTGAATCAAATTTTCTAAAATTCAGCTTCAACGTTCTTTTACTTTTCTCCCCAAGGTTCCTTTGAAATTTAATTAATTTTTTATAAAAACTAAAAATGTATGAGAAAAAATCAATTAGTGTTGCAAAAAGTTCAAAAAAAGGATCTGAGAATATTAAAATTCACAATTCAAGAGTCAATTCGTGAAATTTAAAATTTAGAATTTGTACATGGTTTCAAATCACTTCATAAAAATTCATATAATTTACCAGGAAGGTTTAAAAAATTATTTAACTCTCTTGTTTGTTTTTAATGTTAGTATCGTTTTATTTATAATTTAGTTTTTTTAAAAGGCACTGATTTTTAAGGAAAAACAACCTTTCTTCGTATATTGAAAACGTAGTGCATTGGTAGGAACTCGCCGAAGTTTCCAAAAAAAAACAAGTCACATTCAAAAAAGAAAATCATCATAACATATCACAGAAGCACTTTTTAACCCTACACGCTATCATGAATTAAAAAAAACAGTTGAGAAAAAAAAACAAATGAGCGCAAAAGCTGTCAACCAAATGGTACGAAATCTGTCGAAACATAGACAATAATCAATTACTAACTAAAATAACAAAAATGAATAACTTTAACCCGATAACCAAAAAAAAAAGAAAGTTTGAAAAGCGTGTGGTTGTTTTGCGTTCAAATTTTGGCCAAGAAAAGCTTTTCCAGAGAAGAAAGAAATAAATTAAATAAAAGTAAAACGGTGACAATAATATTTGAAAAAAAAAACGAAACCAAAAGCACAAGTTGAGTCTAGAGCACAGATTTTAGTTTCCAACCGATCGTACAAATGAAAAGGGATTAGTTTTAACGCTTTCCAGTGTAATTTTTGAAGCGGCCGGACCGCATTTGTTCCGATCTTTTTTTGAAACGAGTAAAGTAAAAATCAATACATATAGAGTTTCAAAATCAGGTCAAATTCAATCCAAGCCAAGTGCAGCCAGATTTAAAAAAAGTTACAGTCCGACAGAGTTAAGTTTGCTTGAGCCTAGTGTGTTTTCAGTGGGTTGAGGGTTTTTTTTTGGAGTAAGGCGAAATATAGAATTCGAAATGAATGTATAGAATGTGTTTAAGTTGGGCTAAGCAAAAAGCCATAGGATCGTTGAGAGATGTCAAATTTTATACCGAGGTAGTGGAGAGTGCTGAAATATTTTACTGCTACATCATCGTGTAACGTCAGAATAGATTAGATCGTAAATGGAGTACGTTTAAAGCGTAGTTTGTTGGATTATCGATTTTGATTTTTGTATGTCTTGTCCATCGAGAAAGGTGACCCCCTACTTGAAATGCTGAGTTGTGAGATTGTTCCGTTTCGTAAATTTGAGAGGGCGAATAAGTAGTACAGTTAGTTTGACAGGCACTGTATCAGTTTTATGTTAGTGATGACAAGTCGATATCAACTATATAGAGATACATGTATCGTAAGAAAGTGTGATTTATTAAGAGAGTTTTTACAAACAATATAAAAACGGTTAATGATAGAAAACCCTACTATATTTTGTACTAGTGCAACCTTTGTAGAACACATCTATTGAAAAAAAACATGCGATATTTGTAGTAATGTGTGGTAAACAATAATCTTCTAGTAGAGAACAAAGCTAATTTTGATTAAAAGACGATGATCTTTGTTGAAGCAAGAAGCTTTCATCATACAAAAGACTATTGTAATAGGAATTATCTTATGGCAGTTATATAAAAACAAATATAGAAATCAAAACAATGAAAAAAATAAAACTACCCAACTGCTGCGTAATAAGCCTGAAAGTAAACATATACGTTAAGCAAAAGCTAAAAAAAGGAGAATATTGAAAAGTTTTATTCCAAGAAAAAAAAACTTACAATGAATGTTCAAATGAATAAACAAACTATGACAATATTATAATACCGTTTACACTAAACAAACACTTTATATATGAAAAGTAAAAACCGCGTGTTTACTGTGGAATAGTAGAAAATGAGTAAGAAAAAAATGCGCAAGAGAGAATGCTTTGTGTTGAAAGACAAATAAAACCAGAACTTATCTACTCATAGTAATATTTTAAAAATGAAACATATACGAAGAAACAGCTTTACGTGTTGAACAATAAACTATTCAATCAGATTTCAACGACTTTTAATTCACCGCGAATGCTTCGGTAGGTTCACGACGTTCACACAAATTTCGTTGCATATAGAAAGGCGTATTCTAAAATCCAAACAGTAAAAAAATTAAGAAAAAAAGTCAAAATGTAAAACAATTAAACCAAACACACTTGTCAAAATAGCGAGTTGAATACTATCATGAAAAAAAGGTTAAAAATGGCATTCAGAAAACTGTAAGTAGCGAGAAATGAGAACACTGAATCGTCAGACGATCCAATAGTTATTGATGCATTTTCTAGCAGCAAACGGGCATAATTCCCTACACGCAAAAGCATTGTTAACAATAGTTTTACTTTTCAAAGCCAGTTTAAGACAACTTTAAACCGAAGGAAAGCTCACTTTTGCATTATGTTGTAAATCTCTTAGAGATAACATGTGAACAAGATCGACGTTTAACATTGATAATTCTACCCGTTTCTAGAAAAGGAAAAAATAATTCAAAGAAATACCTAATATGTACTAACAATAGAGAATAAGTGACAATAAGTTTCCCGTGAAAGAAAAAAAATGCGTGGGTTTCAGCTTTAACTACACTTTAGCATCATCAGCCACATTACACACGTACAGATACATACAGAATACTACAGAAACCAAAATTATTAGCATTACTGAACAAATAGTGAGACAACACTCTAAAATTTGGATATCATTAATAGAATGAAATTAGCACACTAGAATAGACCTCAAAGAAAAAAAAAAGTATAATAGTACTAGTAGAAGAAAAAATCGAAACAGGAAGTACTGGGGGCAGCAACACGGATGAGCTTTTTCAATTTGTCAGTGCTTTATTTTTGTTTTCCTATTACACTGAGCTCTGGAAGGAATAATGTCTTCAAACATCACCTGGGCGTTGTTCATCGCAAACCACTCCACGACTTTACAAGTCCCTAAACATTCTAACCCTGACGAGGAATAATTTTCGTTGAAATTTCTTTCTCTAACTTCGTAGGCTTTGTCATCAGGACTGTCATTTTCACTTTCACGTCGCTCTCAAAAATAGATTCGGAACAGGAGCGTTGTACGGCCTTCGTGTTAACTTTGTAAATACATCTCTTGATTCTACCAATGAATTGTCTGCAGTTCTTGGCTCTCCAACTATTTGTGTACACCAATGAGCTCAAATTTCCGAAAAAATCTTCGATTGGGCGACACTGAGGCAAATTTGTCGGATTGTGGTTCTTGGGTACAAACGGGATCGAATGAGTATTCAGGAAGGATTGTTTTTTTTTGGCATAATGCGATGCAATCTGCATAATGTTTGTGTAGAAACGGCGTCAAAATTTTCTTCAAACTTTCATTCTGGTACACATCTTGATTGATAGCCAAACCAGACGGCTTGAACCATGGCTTAGAAATACCTATCTCTGAAATGGCGATGTACAGCATCACTTTCTGTTTAAACTTATGTTTGAACTTGTATTTTTTTTACAAGCTGGAAATTTGACTTCAAAGCAAAGCCGGGTGTTTGCTGCCGTGAGACGGTTCGGTCCACTAAAACCAGCTTTTGCTGGCATCTCTGACACATCTGGCATAGGATGTGCCCCTTGGTTTCACCCTATGATACTACATCAAGGAGTAGGTTGTGTTCATGCACTTTTACATCTCACCCTTTTCCTTTTCTTCTGTCTAATTTTTTATCTTTCTCCTTTGTCTTCTTTCTTCATTATACTCTTTCTCCTTTTCCCTCCTTCTCCTTTTCCCCATTCTTCCTTTTCCTCTTTCGCCAATTTCAGACTGGTAGAGAAGACCCCGAGACGTGTGCTGTTTAGGTAACGCTTTCAAAGTAACTCGCGCCCGTTACAGTATCCACTCCCGTGGAATTTCAAACCACCAAGGCATGGCCGATTGATAAACTACCAAGCTAGAATCCCGTCACGACCACCCCGAGTGGTATCTCCGCTTCCTTTTGCTGCATGAAAGATCGTAGCTGAGTACGTGGATCTTTTAAGTCCCACCACACGTATGAGTCCAGATCAGGGACGCGCCCTAAGTTCGCGTTGCTTTTGAATTGTCGTGTCATATGAGGCCCAAGACCTTCTATAAGCTTGTCAAGTTTGGCTGACTATCTAGCTTTCTCCGTTCATCATCTTTCGTGATTCGGATTAGATCGCGCATGATTTGCGAGATTTCGTCGACTATAGAACGCCACGACTGTTCGTCAAAACATTTACAGCGTTAGAATTTTGAAGTTTCTGACGCCTTGAAATGAACCTGGGGCAGACAAAGATAGCATATTCTGTCGATTCTACGCATTCCTTGAGCTTGAGCTTAGATAAACCGTACATTTCAGTAGTTGCTACTCCGTGATTGACAAGAACCATCAAAATTGTTCATAGATCCAAATAAATGGGGCTTGGGATTAGCTTACCATTTTCTGTGTACACGTTTCGAAGGTTCCTTATCTTTTATGGTCAATAACGGCGCCGGCCACGTCCTCACGGTTCATCGGGGAAAGGGAAGGATTGTTAGCTCGACTTCCGTTGCTACTAGAGACCGAATACACCTCTAAATCTCCACGGTCGTCACAGGAAGGGTGGTTTGTTAGTGGGGAAGGTAAATAAGATCTGGATTCCCTTTGGGAAGGGATGTGATCAAAGCAAAGTTAAATATTTAATGATCGTCGCGTCGCACACTATCGAGTTCATCGCGTTTTTATTTAGAGCAAATACGTCCTAACATGGCATTTTCATACACGTACAATGCACTTGGCGCATGTGCAACTCACCGAATTTTACCACGCACTTATAACGAGAAGCATATTCTGTCGATTCTACGCATTCCGGGCAAAAAGGCGAGCTGATAAGCTTAAACCGATGAAGGTATTGGCTCAGAGCACCCATGACCCGAAAGGAACTGCGTCAGGTAGAAGTTGACTTCTCCATACTTCCGATTTTCCAAGTCTGAAAGTTCCGGGATCAGCCTATGCGTCCATCTTGCGTTTTTCGATGTGTCCCATTGCTCCTGCCACTTGAGCATTGTCGTTCCTCGTTGAATTTTACGCACTCCTCTAACAGCTCCTGCCTCGTAGCACTCCATATCCTCCACCAAAGTTATGTCGATGGGAATCATACCAGCGATGATAAAAGCTGCATCTGCTGATATAGTCCTGTATGCACAGGAAACTCGCATGGCTATCAGCCGATGTTTGCTCCGTAATTTGGATCTGTCGCGCTCTACCTTTATCGCGGAGCTCCAGGCCGCTCCTCCGTATCGTAGTTTCGACAGTGTCGCAAGGAGACGTATCTTGCTACTCTTTGGACCATGGCAGTTCGGCATAATCTAGGCCAATGAAACCATAACTTTCAATGCACTTTCACAACAGTATTTGGCATGCGCACCAGAACTTAAGCGATTGTCGACCATTACTCCATGGTATTTCAGCTGCTGTTTCGAAATAATCTCCATGTGCGGCACAACATTTTTATTGGTCACGAGCAGAACTTCGGTTTTAAGGTGAGCTATCTGAAGCTTAACACCCTCCATTCAGATGCAAACCCTTTCTACGGACACCGTTGTAAGGTCTTCTACCTCCTCGATTGTTTCGCCGGTGATTATGAGCACGATATCGACAGTAAATCGGACTATCTGCATGCCTGCTGGTAGTTTCAGCGTTAACACCTTATTATACATGGCATTCCAAAGCACAGGTCCTATGGAATGTGGAACACCCGCTGTTAGGGCATAAGATCGTAAGCCAGTTTCGGTTTCGTACGTCAGGACTCAATTTTCGAATAAGCTTCCTATTATCCCGCAGAGAGTATTGGGAACACGTATCCTGTGAAGCGCTTTGCTTCCCAGCTGCCAATATTGAAGTCATTCTTAACGTCGATCGTCACAATAGAGCAGTGACGAACACCTGTCCGCTGCTTTTTATATGCGCGCTT
Organism: Uranotaenia lowii; assembly: GCF_029784155.1. Lineage (NCBI taxonomy): Eukaryota > Metazoa > Arthropoda > Insecta > Diptera > Culicidae > Uranotaenia > Uranotaenia lowii. The sequence goes on from NC_073693.1 coordinate 81,946,123, forward strand.
CGCATACTCTGTCAACATTCGGATGGCGTCCAGCGTAGATCTCCCTTTCCAAAAATCGAACTGTCTGTCCGAAAGTCCTCTTTCGCCTTCTGTGTAGATAACAAGTCTGTTGAACATTATCATCTCCAGTAGCTTACCAATGGTGTTCGGCAGACAAATGGGTCTGTACGATGATGGATGCCTTGGAGGTTTTCCAGGTTTCGGTAGTAGCACAAACTTTATCGTTTTCCACGGATTAGGAAAAGATCTCTCGTCGAGAGACTTCTGCAGCACCACTCTGAATGTATCCGGAATGGTCTGCGCCCCCACCTTCAGCACTGCATTTGAGATTCCGTCCGAACCAAGGGCCTTATTCACGGCAAGTTTCTTAGCAATAGCCACAAGTTCCTCTCTCGTTACTGGCTCGATGCCGTGGGCATCCGGATCGTACGGAGTAAGTGGCCACTGCGTCGGGCCATGCTCCGGAAAAGATGTGCAACGATCTCTTTCAGTTTTACCGGACACTTTTCGGTCGGTGACCTTGGGCCATCGAATCTTGCCAGTGCAACTCTATAGGCTTGATCCCATGGGTTATCATCTACGCTCTGGCATAACAAAGTTCTCTTTGCTTGTTTTATTAGCTCGCTTAAGTTCCACTCTGGCTGCTAGGTAAACGACACCTCTCGTTTCTCTCTCGGCTTCGTTTCTCGCCCGTTGAGCTCGTCGTCTGGCTTTAAGGCAGCTAGTACGAAGCTCAGCAATTTCTGATGTTCTTCCATGGTCATGTCACACACCGCTACCATCATTTTCGTCAGCTGTTTAGCATTATGGACCTGCGATGCTTCCTGCATGTTTATAGCTTCAAGGCAGAATTCCGAAAACTTTGGTCTTCCATCTCCGCTCAGGGACTGGCAGTTGCCTTACTACCACCGGATTTCGGTCTCCTATGCTATATCGTATCGCCTTGTGATCGCTGTGCGTATAATCGTCACACACTCTCCAATTCATGTCAGTTTTCAATGATGGACTGGCAAAGGTAATATCCATCACTGACGTTCTGTCTGGTATTCCATGCTTACGATAGGTGCTGATAGATCCAGTGCTGCACAGCTCAAGCTCCAGTCTCGGGAAGGACTCTAGTAGGCTGTAGCCCCTAGGGTTGTTGCACATACTACCCCAGTTGACCGCCCAACTTGAACTTGTATTTAATGTTCGGAGATGTAGAAGAACTATCCTTGGAATAGTATCGATCGTTTCCGGTTATGTGCGTCTTCGAAAGAGGGAAGTAACTTTCGTCGTCCAAAACCAAACATTTTCCGGAATATTTTTTTATTATCCAGCGCCATTGGGATTTAAGAGTCAAAATCAGATCTTCAGTGTATTCTGAGGCTCTTGTCTTTTTTCGGCACTTAATTCCAACTTTTTTCAATGCCTTGCAAATGTACTGATGAGAACAATTGAACTTATTGGCGGCATCTCATTGGCTCAGTAAATCTTTGTCATTGGAGGCATAAGAAAGAGAACAAAGTTCTTTTGTGCCCATAATTCTCGCTGGTCTGCCACAACCTTGCTTGCGAGTAGTTTAAGTAGCAGGATTTTAGGATATGGTAATCAGTGGAAGCAGCCACATTTTCACTTTTAAACTGTTGTACTGTATACTTTTTGCCGAGATTTTTGTGCAGTTCTTAGAACTCGAAAAAAATCCGAAAATGTTAGTTGCCACCCGTTATTCATCTGTCCATATCTATCGAATTTGTCATCTGTGCTCTACAAACCCTTATGACCCTTGAATAATTAAAAGTATTTCATAACAAAATCTGGTCAGCTGTATCTTTGAACAATTTATTAAAATAAATTTTCTGAAATATAATGTACACCTTGTTCACTTCATGTAAATGTTACGAATTCAAGAGAAACCTTTTCACTGATTTCGTGCACTCTTGTTTGTGGTCCGCTAGTTTTTCATCATCTGCGAATTGTTCGCTGCAATCAGGACACTTGAACTCGGCCACCAGTTTACAACCGTCTAACGAATATAGGGTCCGGTAGGGTAGCGTACGTACTCCCAAACTTTTCATCAGTTTTGCTCGCTCTTTCGGGTGTTTTTGATTACGGTGTTTTAGGTACGAGGTGCTTTCGTAAAACTGCATCCCACAGAATTCACATTCATATCGAGGCTTTCCCACATGAATGCAGGCAAAATGGCGCTCCAGGCTCCGTTTGTCGGTGAATTTAAACTGACATTTGGTGCAGGGAAACGGTCTAATATTCAAATGGACGGCACGCCGATGCCTGTTAAGATTATAAATTTTGCCGAAATGTTTTCCACAGTCGGTGCAGTTGAATTGTCTAACAAGTCCAGTTTTTGAATGGACTGCGGTCTGATGCTCATGCAGGTCAGTTTGTGTAGGGAACTTTTTCCCACACTCCAAGCACTCTATGTCGGAATCCGCTGATGAGTAAATTTCGTTCGAGTTTTCCATCATTTCAAAATATCGGGCGCATTTTTTCATGTGCGTTTCAAACAATCTTTCTCGAGAGAATATTTTGCCACATTTGAAACATTTGGAGTTATCTTCAAATTTTCCGTCCACTAGATGCATCTGTGCCACGTGCAACGACAGTTTCTTTTCACAGACGAATTTAGCATTACAAAGCTTGCAGTCGAAATTCGAACCATCATTCTCAGAAGTTTCAGAAGCATCCGCCAAATTTCTTTGCGGTTTTTCCTCAATTTGAGGTTTCTGTGCCATTTGTACCGTCTGTTGATCTTCAATGTCGAATGCAGCATAGTTGAAATTCGAATCATCAGGACTTTCGGATAATGTGACTAACTTGCAACCATCCAACGAATATAGGGTCCTGTATGGCAACGATTGTCCCCCTGTTTTTTCCAATAGATCGACTCGCTCTTTCGGATGTACTTGCATGCGGTGATCGTGGTACGCCGTGCTACTGTAAAACTTCTGCCCACAAAATTCGCACTCATATCGCGGCATACTCACATGTAGGCTACCGAAATGACGCTCCAGACTACGTTTGTTGGTGAACGTCATTTGACATTCCGTACAGGGAAACGGTCTTATCTTCAAATGAACGGATAGACGGTGCCGTCGAAGGTTAAAATATCTGCGAAACTTTTTCCCACATTCGATACACTTATATTTTACTGCGGTGGCTTTATCACTTTTCAAATGGGCTGTTACCTGACATTCCAAGCTCTGAATCATTTTCTGGGTATCATTAGTCATGTCAGCTTTCGCTGACATCTGATTTTCATTGTGATTTGTTAAATATTTGACACAATTATGTTGGTGCTTTTTAAACAAACTTTTGTCACAACATATTTCGTCGCATTTTAGACATTTGAAGGTTGCATTTTCAAGTGTTTCCTCAAATTGATGTTTCTGTGCAACGTGCATCGCCAGTTTGTCTTCACTTTCAAATTTAACTTTACAAAGCTTGCATTCGAAATCTAAAACATTGGGTACAGAAATTTCTGAATCGTCTTTCAAGTTATCTTGAACATTTCCTTGTTGTTCCTGTGTAACTTGCATCGTCAGTCTAGCTTCATTTGGACGTTCAAACTCTGTAACCACCTTGCAACCATCTAGCAAATACAGGGTCCGGTATGGTAATGCTTTCGCTCCTAATTTTTTCATAAGCTCTGCTCGTTCTTTAGGGTGTTTTCGTTTACGGTGAAGGTGGTACGTATTGGGGTCGTAAAACTTTCTTCCACAGAATTCACACTCGTGCCGAGGCTTACCAACATGTTGACTAGCGAAATGACGCTCCAGGCTTCGTTTGTCGGAGAATTTCTGCTGACATTCGGTACAGGAATACGGTCTAAAATTCATATGAACGGCAAGTCCATGTCGATTTAGATTATAAATTTTGCGGAACGTGCTCCCACAAACGGTACATTTGAATCTTTTTTCATTCGTTTTGATTATATCAGTTTTCAAATTACCAGAGTCTAGGTTTTTTTCAATTTGATGATTCTGTGCCACGTGCATCGTCAGTTTGTCTTCACTGTCAAATTTAACATTACAAAGCATACAGTCAAAACCCGAAGCATTAGATTCAACGATTTCCGATGCATCCTCTTTTCCTAACGAGTCTGAATTCGTATACTTGTCTTTTTCGGATTCTTCCAAATCAGCCTGGTCCATATTGCTTTTTGAAGAATTCATAAGGGCCGCTGGGGATGACTGTTTCGGTTCGTTTTCACTGAAATATGCAGCATCTTTATGATACAAAACCTGATTCCAATCATTTTCTTCTTTAATTATTATGGAATCGTACGATCCAGGAATTTCGTCCATGGGTCTCTCATCCTCTTTATGTTCTTCCTTGATGTTATTTTGAAATAAAGGCAGCGCTCTGAAATTCCATAATTAAAAATTGAACGCACTGTTATTAAGTACTTAAAAATGAAATTACAAAAAAATGTTGCTCAAAATACTCTAAGTGACCTTTCGACAGCTTGACGAGTAGATTTTTTTTATTTAACATTAAAGCTTGATGTTTGAAAATTTCCAGTGCTCTGCTCATTTGCAGAAGCCTTAAATCTTTTCTCAGGTTTGTCAAATTCAATTTTCAGCTCCAAGTTATATCAAACTATGAGGGGTTGTCATCTTTGCTCTCTGATAGAGGCCGTATTTAAGCAATCAAATCTAAACTTGTCTTTGAAATTACTTTATAACCAAATATTTCATAGAATACATATCCTACCCGACAACTGTTAGTTGATCACTTAAGGTAAATGTTTGCAAATTAAGAGTTAAGAATGTAAAAGACGTTTCACTGACTTTGGGCACTCTGGCTTATGAAGCGCTAGTTTCTCCTCATCTTCGAATTCTTTGCTGCAATCGGGACACTCGAACTCTGTTACTAGCTTGCAACCATCTAGCGAGTACAGGGTCCTGTATGGTAATGGTTGTCCTCCTAGTTTTTCCATCAGTTCGGCTCGCTCTTTCGGGTGTTTCCGCTTACGGTGATAGCTGTACGAGGTGCCATCGAAAAACTTCTTTCCACAAAATTCACACTCGTGGCGGGGTTTAGCCACGTGAACAATGCCAAAATGGCGCTCCAGGCTACGTTTGTCGGTAAATGACATCTCACATTCTGTACATGCAAACGGTTTGATCCCCATGTGAACGGCTTGCCGGTGTCGGTTGAGGTTATAGTTTTTGCGAAACTTTTTTCCGCATTCGATACACTGAACCCCTCCCTTAGCTTCATTAATTTTATCACTTTTCAAGTGAACAGTGGCCTGATGACGATTGAGGTGACAATATTTCAGGAACTTTTTCCCACATTCCAAGCACTGAAACCTCCTCTGGGGACTGGCCCCAATATCAGGATCAACTGACGATTGACTTTCAGTTATCTCAGCAAAATCATTAACGCATTTTTGCTTGTGCTTTTCAAACAATCTTTTGTTACTGAATATTTTGTCACATTTTAAGCATTTGTACTTCAATTTATCTTGGAGTTCTTCCTCAATTTTATGTTTCTGTGCCACGTGCTTCGTTAGTTTATCTTCGGTGTCCAATTTAACATTACAAAGCTTACAATCGAAATTCGACACATCAGTACCTTTACATTTGTGGCACCAGATGAATTCAACGCATCGGAAATGTAAACTGCAGCGGTCACAACGGTGCGGCCATTTCTTATAATTTTTCTTGGCCCATTCATCACTGAGGTATCCGTGGAAGGTGGCTTGATGCAGAGCTAGATTTCTCTCCCGGACGAATTTCTTGTTGCAAAATTGGCAAACCGGATACTTGTGGGACTTGAGATGTCTTGTTCGAAACTTTTTCTTTATTTCTAGTTTGCAAATGTCGCATTCGAACGTTTCCCCAGCGTCCTTATTAACCTTAATCTTCATTTTTACTGTTTGCTTCCGTTTCATATAGTCGGGCCTATCAGATTCTTTCGAATCAACCTGGTCCGTATTGTTAGTTGAAGATTTCGTACCGCTTGCTGTTGATGATTCATCGGGTTCGTTCTCACCAGAATCCTCGGAGTCCATATTATACAAATTTTGTTTCCAAGCATCTTCTTCTTTGATTGTTATGGAATCGTACGATCCCGGAATTTCTTCCATGAGCCCGTCATCCTCCACTGGCTCATCTTTGATGGTGATGAGAAGTGAAGACATCGCTCTGAAAATTCGAATTCAAAAATCAAACGAAATGTTATCACGATTGTATCACAGCTCGCGGTAAACCATTTCGCGGTATTCGTTTTGGCGGTATGACATTTCGCGTATGAACCTGTTTGGCGGTTTATCATTTGGCGGTTTGTAACACTTGGCGGTTTCTCATTTGGCATATGACCCTTTTGGCGGTTTGCCTTTCAGCGGTTTGTAACATTACGCGGTCTCCCAATTTGCGAGTAAGACTATTTGGCGGTATGGATAGTTGGCAACTGAGTCACTTCGCGGTCTGTTTCAAATGTTCAAAAGTCCATGAATCATAATTACGAGGATTGTCCCTAGCTTTGGGCACGGGGCCTTCCTAGGTTTTCAGTAAACCTAGAAAAAACTGGGCCGACTCAGAAACGTAGTTCAAAACTAAGAGGCCGCCTCCTCACGCTGCGCGTTCGAACTAAGGTGAAGTATGGTCCTTACGCTTCGCGTTGCGGACCGGGCTAGGGGATTGTCCCTAGCTTTGGGTAAACCTAGAAACACGGGGCCTTCCTAGGTTTACAGTAAACCTAGAAAAAAAATGGAGCCGTCTCAGAAACGTAGATCGAAACCAAGAGGCCGCCTCCTCACGCTGCGCGTTCGAACTAGGGTGAAGTATGGTCCTTACGCTTCGCGTTTCGGACCGGACTAGGGGATTGTCCCTAGCTTTGGGTAAACCTAGAAAAACGGGGCCTTCCTAGGTTTTCAGTAAACCTGAAAAAACGGGACCGACTCAGAAACGTAGTTCAAAACTAAGGGGCCGCCTCCTCACGCTGCGCGTTCGAACTACGGTGAAGTATGGTCCTTACGCTTCGCGTTTCGGACCGGACTAGGGGATTGTCCCTAGCTTTGGGTAAACCTAGAAAAACGGGGCCTTCCTAGGTTTTCAGTAAACCTAGAAAAAACGGGACCGACTCAGAAACGTAGTTCAAAACTAAGGGGCCGCCTCCTCACGCTGCGCGTTCGAACTAGGGTGAAGTATGGTCCTTACGCTTCGCGTTTCGGACCGGACTAGGGGATTGTCCCTAGCTTTGGGTAAACCTAGAAAAACGGGGCCTTCCTAGGTTTTCAGTAAACCTAGAAAAAACGGGACCGACTCAGAAACGTAGTTCAAAACTAAGGGGCCGCCTCCTCACGCTGCGCGTTCGAACTACGGTGAAGTATGGTCCTTACGCTTCGCGTTGCGGACCGAGCTAGGGGATTGTCCCTAGCTTTGGGAAACCTAGAAACACGGGGCCTTCCTAGGTTTTCAGTAGACCTAGAAAAACGGGACCGTCTCAGAAACGTACACTCAGAAAAATACTATTATGTATGCCATAAGATTCTCTTATGAAGTGGCGCCATAAGAAAAATTTATGAAATTCATAAGATTGTCTTATGACGCGAATGAATTCTGAAGATGAACGCCTACTTCAATGAGAGGTTGTTGCTTTTCATAAGAGACTCTTATGGAAACAGTAAATCACTTTCTAATAAGAAAAAATCTAGTTATTTCATGCTGAAAACATTCACTTTATTGTTTGCCAAATTTGTTTAAAACTAAATTCTTCATGGTCACCATCAGCAGTGCATCAACAGAAGGCTCCATCAGTTTTTTTTTGCCGCATCTTAATCTTCGACCTTTCGTTTTTTGGCGATCAGCTTGCTGAAAAGTAAAGAAATAATGTATTTTTGTTTACTAATATATTAAACGTTCATACCAAAAACATCAAATCGGACTTACCATTCCGGAGATAGCAATAACATTTAACATTGAAGGAAAACTATAATAACTATGAACTGGCGATTGTTTCGTACTGTTAGATGATGAAAAAAACTGATGCTATGAATGAATATGTTCATTATTTTTTCACAATGCCGTTACTTCTATTTTTCATAAGAACATCGTATGAAAATTGAAAGAATTTCATAAGACTCTTATGAAACATTATTTTACACTCTAAAAAGCGGTTCATAAGATGCATCTTATGAAAATTATAATAAGAATTTGCCTGAGTGTAGATCAAAACCAAGAGGCCTCCTCACGCGGCGCTTTCGAACTAGAATGATGTATGTACGCATTACGTCTCGAAACCAGAAAAAAGATTTGGGTACAACATTTGCTCAGTATATATTTCTGAGCAAATATCTTACCGCGAAATGTTGTATATCGCCAAAAAGACAAACCGCGGAAAGACTCATACCGCAAAATATAACACCGCCAAACAAGACCATTTGCCAAATGGTAAACCGCCAAATCGACCAAACCGCCAATTGTCATGTCGCGTTTTAGGTCCTTTTGCCAAATGGTAAACCGCCAAAATAGCATACCGCCAAACACTATACCGCTGATGTGAAAACCGCGGACAGAGGTACAACCGTTATCACGCAATACCATTAAATGTATCATGGATAAGCTTGGAATGGTTGTAATGATTTAATTAGACAAATAATTCACGAATGTTTGGAAGCATATTAATAAATATTAGTATGGAAATTGATTAAAAGGGATGAAATATTTTCAAGATTAAAAACATAACTTACATGCGAAAATAATACGATCTCGTAGTTTTGAACTTCACTCAATTCACTGAGACCGCATATAGCATCTAAACACTGGCAATATGAACGCAATAAATCATAAAGTTTTGCCTAATTACTACACAGGTAATAACTAATCAACATCCGAAACTACAAAATTTCCAGCCGAGTACAGAAAACTGCCTGCGTATGAAGAAATATTAGGTAAATAAACGAAATAAACAAACCTACAGATGAAAGCATGGAAACGTCAAGATTACACCGAAACAGAGCGTTCATTCTACAAGAGTTCATCCTCACAGATAAACAAACCTTACTTTTTGATTAAATTGAAATATTCATACCTGATTCAATTTATTTTTGGAATAAATGGAAATGGATTTTTTTTAATTTATGTCAATTGTATTTTTTTAACTTGTTTTTGAGATTTTGTCCTCGTAAATGAATCAGAATAATATCTTTTCAGGGTGCTTTTTAATCGAAATTATGATTACGTTTGTAGACACCTCAGTTTTTTAAATTATTAGCTTTTAGATGTTTGAGAAATTTAAAGAACTTCTAGTTTCTTTATGTTTTGAGCTCTTCAGCAAGATTCTAAAGTTACGAAGTAATTATATCCTACATATTGTATCATCAATTTAAAAAGTTAAATTGTTCGTTTTTCATAGCGTTCGTAAAAAAGCCTCCGTGTTGCCTCAAAAAGTACTTTTAAAGAGACGCACACAAATCAATTTGACAGTATGTATCATAGAAAGTACGTAGAATCAAATGATGAACACATTTTGGAGGCAGATTGCAACATGTTTGTTACTGATGCACAACATCTGGCCATCTATTTGGGTAAATGGGTAGAATTAGTGTAGATTGCTATCGATGGAGAACAGATTAAATTTAACTATCAATAGGAACAAATATCTACCCTACACGCATTATTTGAATAACTCACAGACAAAAACTCATACATCTAATAGTGAAAATGATAGATTTTATGTATTTCTTCATATACAACTGGAACAAAACCGTGTTAATGATATAATGAGATTAGATGATAAGCTGTAATATAACAAAAATATTGTAAAACATTGAGCTAAAACTTAGAAGGATACTTTCGAGAAACCATACTGTAAGGATGCAGAAACTATTGTGCTTTTGATATTGGGAATATATAGAATCAGTAGTAGAAACAATTGATAACAGAAACATCTGATATACTATTATTATCTGTTATACAGAAGAATAAATGTCACCCTGGAAGTGAAACAAAATTAACCATTACTCGACTCTCAAATTTCAGATGAAACTATATGAAACACACACAAAAAAAAAGACAAAAACAATATTGAATAGAAGGAAAAAATGGTCGAAAAAACCTTCAAGTGTGAATAATTTGTATTTGGCACACTCCGAAGGAATTTTGAGCACACTAACACTCTTTGTTTTTTTTTCTAAGAAATCCCGAAATAGTGGCGCTTACTCTAGATAAAAAAAAAATGCAATGTTTTGTAACAAAAAAATAAAGATTGAAAAAAGTAGCAAGAAAAACCCAGCATTCAATGTACATGCCTAATTATAAGGAGATTATTGCTAGAAGAGCACACCTACGTCTATGCTGAGTTACTAAGGGGAATGTCGTATAGCTCTGATGAAAATGATATGACATTTTGGCTGTTTTGAAGCTTGACGAAAAAACTTACATGAAAATTAAAAAATAAAAAGGGAAAATAAAAAATCATTTCTTGAGAGCTATATGAGTTGCACATTCAATTTACTGCGCCTTTCAACGTGGAAATTAAAAAACTTTCATGTTTCCAGGGATATATTAAATATTTAAACTGCGTTGAAACTTTTGTAAATCACATTAAACGTGTCCTGGAATTCAATGGTTTGTTTTTGTAATAGATAATAACGACTTACATTGGAGGTTGATTAGCATTTCTTTCTACTTAATCACTCGAATCAGTTTTGATGAAATATGCTTTTCCTGTAGATTAACAGAAACTAGTTGATGCATATGTAAACTAGAGTGTTCATTATATTTCACGCTAAGAGTATAAATAAACGAAGACAATATTAGCGGAAGTTAAACTTCTTGAAAACCTAATGATAATTTGAAACTCAAACAAAATTATGACAATAATCTAAACAGCAAAAGGAAACATCTATCTGCATACTTATACTCTGATATAAGAGTAACCGATGAACGAAAACCAGTCGACAATAAAGGCGTTTGTTTTGCCAGAAAGGAAAAAAGACACAGGAAAACTAAATGTTGAAACCACTTAACGGACACATTGGTCAATTCTGAATACAAATTAGATTTGTTGTTACTATATAATGGTGAACCATATACATATTCCGAAACCACATATCTATTGTTAAAACTCAAGTCCAGCGTTTTTGGAAAATTAGAACAGAACATCAATGAAAGGGTGGACTTCAGTTTGTGTGCGATGTTTAAGCGTTTGGTTGCTGCAAGCTTTCTCTTTGTATTAAAATCGGTAGCTAGTAATATTATTCAAAGATTTCCACAGCTTTTCGTGGTTTGAATATCATTGTGTGTTTTCTATAGGAGTGATATTCAAATGACGAAAAGTCTAATTACCGAAAACTTTGAAATGGCTGAATTTGAAGCACAGTAGAAGGCTTAAAACATTTTTTATCTTATTTGCTTTGAGTGCTTTTGATTTTCTGAATAAAAAGACAGCGCCACAATCATTTGAAAAAAATGAGATATTTATGAACAAATGATGGTTTTCATATTGCCAGGCACCTAGCATCAGGATAAGTGTATGAGTCTTAAGTGAACTAAACAATAATGTGCTAAAGTTTTAGTATCCGAAACCACAAAAAAAGAAACTAAAAATGAAACGTATTCTAGTAAACAAGTTAGCATTGATATATACATACACACAGCACACACACATATATACATACTAAATATATATATTTAGGAAGAATATTTTGTAACAACCTGCGAAATATAGCTAATGGAGAGGGCAGTAACTATTTTTTTTTTTTTTTTTCTTATTATAGAGACTTTCAGCCTTGGGCTGGTTCGTCTCTTGGCAGTAACTATGTATTGCTGACTAGCAGATCGATGTATTTAATGTTGACAATAAACCAGGCAGAAAATGTGCAAAAAACCATAGTGAACTATAAATATAGTCGGGAGAATAGTAGGAAGCTTTTTATGTAAGAAAGAAATTGTTTCACTCACACAAATATCCGAAATTGGTTTACACGTGCCAGGTGGTTCTTTCCACAAAGTTGACGTGTGTTAAAGATTTGCAGGAGTTGTTAACCAATCTCATCAATTGCTTTACTAATTCTTCGAGTAAGCCTGACCGATGTCTTCTATAACTTGAAGTCAAATTGTGATCAGCTTTAGACTGAAAACTCTTTTATTATTTTCTCGATAGAGAAAATCGCTGATATCTTTATAGATTTAAAAACTCTAAGAAAAAAATAATGTACATCAATCATCGTTACCCTTCCGCTTTTTATAAAAATGTTTGATAAAAATGTCTTGAGTCAAATTTGATTCAAACGACGGCTTTAAACCTGTTCAGTTTGTTACTCGAATTGAAATGGTAGGTATTATTTTACTGCATCAGTAATAGCTGTAACTATTTTAAAATTCATGCTTTGGAGGGTTTAATGTACGGCCACAAACTATTTAAATTTGAAAGCTTGATTAAATTCCCAAAATATTTTAAACCAACATTTTGAAATTATGTTCTAAATCAGAGTTCATGAGTTATGGATATGTTATTAGAACATGTACCAAACAAAATTATTCCCAGCGATTTATATTCAGATATTATCTATGTAACAAATCATCAATCACCTATTTATCCGGGATGGATTCCAGACCCTGGAAGGGAAAATAAAGAAAATTGTTTAAAGTTATCCAAAGTATTAGGAATTTTCGATAACATACATTGCTTTTGTAGGGGCTTCCGGTGAGACGCATATCCCGGGTGTACATGATTCGGGACCATCTTTCATCGGTGTTACGACGGTAGGCCTGCGGATTGAAACAAAAAAAAACAGCAATGAACCATCCATGAACGTAAACAATCGACTTCAGTGGATGATGTTATGTAAACCAACGTACATTATCCAGGGTGAGTTTATTCAGTCCGTACATGGCGAAGCCGGGTACCGACAGGATGACGGTGATGATGCCGAACGAGGGCAGGATTTCAAACCACATTTTGGACGATAGCGCCGCGAAAACTTCCGATAAATCAGTCGAAAAAATCCGCAATCCTTTCCGGAATGTGCACTGTTTTGATGAAAATTTTGACAGATAACTACACGCTAAATTTTTTTTTTGGTTTCGGGATAAAATTCATTATTATTAAGCCTGTTCAATGCATTTTTCTTTCGCGCGTGAGCAGGGATGCCAGATGTCAGGTTATGAGAAAATGAAAATATTTTTCAATATAAAAGTAGCAGTTATTTCTCTTAGCCCGCTAATTGTTGATTAGGGATTTTTTTTGACGATAAATTTAAATTGATTTTCTTCGGGCCCGATGGAAACCACCCAACGTTCTTAAGAGATGTGTTAGCTCTGCTAGATTTGGACTGCATATTCGAAATTTATCTTTATCTAAAAGCTATCGATCTCTGCCTAAAACTCTTATTAATTTCCTATTTCCCTTTCTACCTTTTTCTCTTCTTAAAAAAGTGCTAGACCTAAGTAATCAATTGTTATAAACACAAAATGAGTTTGGCTCCTTAAAACTCAAGGGTACGAGTTGTTTCAAATAACAAAAAATAATAAAAAAAAATATTAATTGAGTTATCGGATAAAAATATCTCGATAAATTTGACCTCATATCCGATTTTCGATTTAAACCTCTTTGAATATTGATTCCAGAAAATAACAGGATCTCAATTTTGAATGGAATTACACAGGAAAAAGTAATTTTTTAGAGTAACTTTAGCCCCTGTATTTATGCATCATTTGAAATCCTTCATCAAGTATAGACATGAAATCAGATGAAAAATTGAATTGCACGAATCAGGAACATCTGTTGAACAAAAATTCCAACAGTGATTGTTACAAAAGATGGAAAAATAAAATTGAATTCAATTGGTTTGTTTTGATTTGAATTGGTTCAAATTTATGACTTTCTTATTGTTTTTCCTATAAATACACATAAATACACCAAATCTTCTCGACAGAATTAAAACATGAACAAAAATATAACAAACACAATCAAAAAACATTCTCGTATTAATCTTGTCTACCAGTACCACGTTTCTATTCCACATGATGTTGAAATAGTCAACAAAACGTGGGTTTTCTTAACTTTTTTAAAATTTCAGTTCATGATATCAGCGCTTTTGATTAGAGATCGCTAACTCGTACACAGATTTTAGCGGTTTCGATAGGTGATCGCAAAGTTTGTAGAGTTAGCGAATAAACTAGCACCGTTAACTTTTCTGTTGGCGATGCCAAACAATGCTGATAATGAATGAAAACGACCCAAGCAACCAAAAGTCGCATACTTACTTAAAATGGCATTCAGAAGTTCACAATTGGCTGAGAAAAAGCTCTAGGAGACCTTTAGGTACCCATGTTCCTTTAAAGTTGCAAAGAAACCTTTAGCGCCTTTTGAAAGATAAAAATAATGATAACGGAACTTCTAAGCGAATTCAACGCAACTTCTTTCAAGAAGTTCCTTTATGTTCGCTCAGCACATTCTTATGGACCATTGATGGTTCTTCCAGGGAGTTTAAAAAAACTTGTGTGACTTTTAAGCGACTTGTCAAATTTTTCTGTCAAAATGCATGGTGACGTTTACGTAAGGAATTTGGGAATAACAATCCCCGAAGAAGACAAAAAGGAAGGGGATTTTAGTTAATTTAAATGTATTTTAGGAAATCTTCACTGAAATTACGCTACAGAGTTACTAATTAGGGCATCATTCACGGCAAATACTGCGAAGGACGGTAATACGAGATCGAGCACAGTTTTGACCAAGACCGGTGCCCACCAATACGATGTTGTCAGCAACGAGCTGGGAACAATCTGAGGCAAGTATTTCCGTAGTCGATCACCGCGGCCAGGGGGTATTCGGATTACACTCGCACTCTCCCGGAGGCCCAGCCAGCTGTTGTTGGTAAGAATGTTAATTTTTAATCCCCGACCGATGGCATTTGTGTGTTTCAAAAACGATTCTTAATTTTCCTAATGTGATTTAATAAAAAGCTGATGATGAAAAACGTTTCTAATATTTTTAACCCACTGAAAGTCCCATAAAAATAGAACAAAATAAATGAAATATCCTGAAAACTCATTCACAAGCGAGCTATGGAATATTCTCTGGTAGTTCAATTCAAATATAACTTTAAACAGTAGAATAGAGGATGAGCAGGTTTGGTCAAGTGGTTAACAGGAAGGTTTCTTTGCAACCTAGAGGGCAGCGGATCGATTCTCAAAGGGAGACATACTACAATTGTGATAATAATAAGGTAAACATTTAAAATCAACAAAATAAACGGCTAGACCGACAATCTTGCCATCTGTCATCTGGTTGTCAGAGCAATCTGTCAACCACGATTTTTTTTTCATCGCCTAGAAGGTCTTTGATATTCCCTTAAGAGCTGCATAGAATTCTCTCCAGCAACTGAAACGAACTTGGAAGTCTCTTTAAGAACTTAAATTTTAGGCTGATTAGCATTCTCTAGGACCACCTGCAGAAGCTGATTAAGCTTCCCAGACAACCATTTGGTGGGTATTTCGAATTTGCAACGCAAATATACGTGCAAATATACGTGTAAATATATCGTATATAATGCAGCGAAACCAGTATAAACGTATCATTTTGGAGGCCATATAGGTACATTAGCAAACATATTCTTGATTTGGATTGTATTAAATTACGATTTGCACGACTTGTCATGCGCATCATTTACGACTACCCTGATTCTTTTTGGAATATACTACGACAATTTACATTATCATATAGATGATTGAGGTTGTAATATACGACATTTTTCGTAACAATATGGAAAGTTTGACGACTTATTTGGTCGTCTTTTGCGACTTGAATGCAGGGCTCTCATTTTCCGTCAGTTGAATAAAAATAAGATTTTTTTTTTATACTTCAAACCAATCAGTTTATTCATCCATAAAAATAATAAAAATGAGATTATTTCAAAGAAATGCATTTTTTGCTGTCAAATTCAAGTTTATATCGTACAAGCTTATTATTTGCCAGATTGCTGATTTTATTGTTAGTACCTGGACTTGATCCCCTGACCATACGATCTGCAGCTCATGATAGTTCCTCGAAGCTATCTGGGATATATAAATTCAAGGGGATTTGCTTCAAAGGCATTAAACCAAAAGCAAATCGTATATTTCTATAACTTAAATCTTTTAAATCGTAGAACACGTCATCGATGATCTAAAAATAGACCAACATTTTGAAGCCACCTTTAATTCGATTCCAATCATCGATGTCCCATTATCATAAACGATCTTCTTGAAGTTATTTGTATTCTTTTACGATTGCCAGCAAATACGTTTTACGAAAATCAGACATGCGAATTAATTTGCAAAGGTATACGATTGCATGCACATTATTACGAATCAATGCAGTTGTATACGTTTTTTATTTCGAATTATTTTATGCATAGCACGACAAAATCTCTCAGTCACGGCTGATCACCGTATATCGGTCGTTTCACGGATTTTTTGCGAATTGTCGTACACAAAGGTCAAGTTCATATGTACATAAATACGAGTCTCTCTTCTTGTCGTAATAAAAACATGCAATGCTTTTAAATACGATAAAGAATATGCATGAACCGCACATTGTAGGTGCAGATATACGAAAATGAGTATAAATAACATTCTATACGATGTAATCTGTAAAAGAAAATACGACTTCTGGTTGTCTGGGTTCTATGGTACCTCTTTAGGGAACTTTTGGTTGCTTGGGGAGCTAATAATCCTTTAATAATTGAAATTAAGTTCAAAAATAAATTTACCACTTTTAATTTTTCTGTCTATTGTAGGACCCACGCAATATTTGGAAAAAAAAAACTGTCTTATTTCAACTATTTGGACGAGCTCTTATGTAGGCACATAATTTTCTACGCCCACATGTTGGCTCCAATTTGTAAACGCCTAAAAGTTTCTAAGCGCGTTACGTCTGGATGTCAAAGAGAACTGAGAGAATAACAGCCTCTCGGCTCTCTACATAGCAAAAAATTTCTAAAAGTATACGGAATCTAATGCCGTTTTCGTTTTTCTCCACGAGCGCGGGGCAAAACTTTTTCTGAATAAACAAACAGAATCGTTACCCGCCCGCATGGAGCAGTATTATACAATAACGATCCCCATTATCTTCTTCCCAAGACACCCAAAAGATTCCCTTAATAGTTTTGGATTATTAATGAACGATTATGCTAATCGTTTTTTCATCAAATGGAATCGTTTAGACACGAATAACGATACAGGGAACGGGTTGTTAAGTAAAGAAACGATTCATTTTTTTGCCTTTTTCTATTCGTTCTAGAACGATTTGATCATAGACGATAGAGCATATCGTCACCTAACAATGATAAGATTCGAACCCAATTTGAGGTTTTGTTGATTTTATTCAATTTCAGTATGATTTCCAGACAAAATAAATAAAAAAAAGGTTTATATTACATACATTCATTTTATTTTTGCTCTAAAAATTAAAAAAAAAAAAAAAACAAACCTTCCGTGACCATCCGCGGATGTTCGCAGGAACAGCTTCCGGATGTATTCTGAGCGCTTTCGCCTGCTGCTGCAGCACTGCCGAGCCATTCTTAACGCTGTTGCTACATAGCGGTTGGCCGCTGGTGATGGTGCTCCTCGCCTTGATAGTAATACTGCCTCCATAGAAAAAGAGTTTCTTCGCATTTTTCCTCCAGTCTATGAGCGAGAATAAAAAGAGGTTTTAGTTTCTCGCTATATACACAAAAAAAGGCATTTTACTTACTCTCATAGATCACTGTATCTTTCCTCGTAGCCTCCGTCTTCCACTTTCAGCATTCCAGCTACGGAACTAGGCGATCTCTTTAATGATTTTTGCCCGAACTCAGCCGGGAAAAACTTTTTTTCACAAAGTTTGGCCACGTGTGATGACGTGACAGCAGAGAAGTTGGTGCGTGTTGCTAAAATAATCTATTAATTTTTAAAAACCATTCATTGTATCTTTCTTAAATAATTCTTTATCATTTGATTGCGTTGCTAAATTAATCATTTTGTTCCTTAGAATATTCATCGTATCTTTCGGGAATAATATTTTATACGTTCTAGCGAAGGCACATTAAGCCAAGATGCAATATAGAACGTAACTATTAATGTGATCAGAATAGAATAGTACGGAAGATTCAGCGTACGGTTTTTCGTCATGCGGGCGGGACGATGCAAATATATGGTTGCTATACTCACCCTTATGTTTACCCCCAACACTGACAAATTTTACGGGGTGCAACCGCCTGCTTGAGGTTCAAATCTCGGGCAAAACTAGTGGACTTCTGAATTAATAAACGAACATAATAACAGCAGTTAGGGCAAAACTCGCGGGTAACTAGGTTGCCACTGCCAATAAACGAAAACACTATATAAAACACGAGTGATCTATTTTTTTACGAGTGTAATTCACAAAAGATGTAATTTTCAACTCCTTTTGATGTAATTTTAGTCTTTAGAATAGAAATAAATTGTTTTGATATAATTTTACATTCTGTGATGTAAAAACCAAGCGGTCAATGAAATTTATATCACAAACAGTGTAAAATTATATCTGTTTGTTTAAAATTGAATTGAAATTCTCAACTTGTGGCATTTGTGTTTGTTTTTGTCCGAGCAGCCATAAACGTTCCAATCAGTTCGGCAAGAAAATTTAGTATGGAAAAAGCCAAGGAAACAAACAAGTCCACGGAATTCGGATGAAGATAAGGTAAATGACATTATGTAAGTGAAAGATGTGGAACCTAATTATTATTTTTGTTTCAGCAGATTTACGCAGTGAAGTGGAACCAAGATTGGAGAATACTGATGACGACGCTGACCGGTAAAAATAGGCTGTATGAAGTCCATCATTCCAACCTGGCACTGCTCATCATGGTGGGTGAACTTTTTTTTTTATTTTTATGCTTCGATTTGAAAATAAATTCCTTCAGTAAAAGATATAAGTGTGTTTCAATTATTTATTATTTATACCGAGGGATTGCAGTGGAGAGAGAATTCTTTGCATTTGGAACGGTAATGATCAAAATTCCACAACTGCTTAACAAATCTAACAAATCTCAACAATTTGCAACAATTAGCACATTTTCACTCTCTCTGAGCACCGGCTTCTCTCATTTTAACTTAAACCTTCTAATTCTCTCTAACAAATTGCAACAAATTACCACAAATTCAATCATTGGCTGCAAAATTTGTTTGATCATTGACGATGATTCTCCGTTTATCCAGTCCCCTGATTTATACCTTCAAAAGCGGCAAACAATCAAAATAAAATCATAATTTACACCGTTGTGTATTTTTACACGGCAAAAGGCGGTTCCATTGGCGTGCATCGTTATCAATCTAAATTTACACGCCCCAAAAATTAGATTCTTGTTAAAAATACACAGTGATAGAATTTTAGATCAAAAACGATGTTCCAATTTCGTGCATCGTTTTCGATCTAAAATTACACGATTTTTTCTTGCTGTGTACGTGTCTTTAGTTCTCCGAGGCGTCGTCGTAGTCCTTTCTGTGTGCGCCAGAGCGTCGTTGAAGTATTCGTTGCCATGCTGGGTGCACGCTAACCTGTTGCGTATAGACTTTGACTTCCGAATATCATCGACACAAAGCATAAAAATAAAGCACCTACTTTCATATCTGCTTGTTTTTCCATCGATATCTTTGTAACTAATACCGTATTTGTTTTCTCCCCTCGATCAGTGTTCCACCGTACCCGACAAAAACAAACACAAATCGTCGCCAGTGTATTGCTACCTCACTCACTCACACGCTCTCTCGCAACACTGGCAAAATTATCGGTGGGCCACCGTCCGTAAGCAGAACTCCGACAGGTCAAAACCAGTGCAACACCGTTCGAATAAACAAACAGTTTGACAGCACCTAGTGGTGCACCAGTGCAACACTCGACATAAACAAATACAGTATAAGTAAATTTTTACTACCATCTGCTTTCAAGATCATGTAAAATGAGGTCACAAACACAACGACCATCGCTTCTGGTCGAATTTCGTAGTCCATTAAACAGAAAATATGAAACAAGAAATTCTTTTTTTCTGCTTCTTCGTTATCAATAAAACAACTAGTTACATGACAATTTGTCATCAATATAATATATATTTCCTTCAGATTTATATTCCAATAATTCATTGAATGACTTTTCGTGTTTTTCTTCTTTTATTTTGTTTTTGCAGAATACTGAATCCGTATTCTGGTTGGGTTTCCATTGGTTTGGTTGTGTTTTCTTCTTCTTTATCAATTATAGTTTTATCGATATTTTTAATACAGATCGTGGCGTTCGCCCGTCAAAACAGGCGAACTAGTCCAAATCACACTAATTTCGAAATATATTCAACAATTCCTCGTGGTTTCTCAATTTTCTTGGATTGATTTTTTCTTCCGTTTTTTATACTTTTGATTTTACACTTTGTCTTAACAAGCTTGACTTATCGACTAATAAATCTACAGTTCAATTCAATGGGCATTTTTTATTTTACTCAATTTGCTTTTTTTGTTATTTAATCGGTATTAACCTGATTTAAAACTGTTGGTTGAATCCGTTGAATCAATTCACGGGCCTCTAGTATAGTATGTGACGGAGCCCTTAAAATTTTCGTTTCTTCCTTTTGCTTATTGTTCAATTCCAGTGCGCACTCCCGAATCGATCGCCTTAACGTTTCACCCCGAACAGGTTCGGTATGGATTTGATTTTCTTCTTGGATCCGTTAAGGTACTCTTTGTACATGTCCGACCGCAGGTATCTTGAGTACGAGTCGCTTTTCATCAGGTGGTACACGTGGGCGGCGGCAACATCGAAACACCACCGATTGGGCGGGGCCGCCTCGCTGACTGCTTCCCGGGCCAGTTCCATCGATTTTGAGTCCACATTGACCGGACAGGGTGCATCCGGTGCCAGAAACTCCAGATAGATCGCATGGGCCGCTTCCTTGACCTTGGACTGGGGCTGGGCCTTCATGCTTTGGACTGTTTCCCAGAACCTGCAAGTCAAAAAAAATTGAGTTTCATTCCGATTTTCAATTTAGAGCTTTAACCAAAAAGAAGCCAATAATACTTACTTCAAGTTCTCTCCACTGAATTCCTTGTCCAGGAATCTGGAAAATTGTTCCCGCCCAACCGGATCGTTTAACAGCTCTCGTAAACTGAAGGCCCATCGCTTGACACGCTTCAATGTAACGTCTTTGCTGTAAAGGGAATGAATGTTTCAATAGTAATGAATATATCTATTTATAACATCCTAACTTAAAAACGTTTTTGAGTTTTTGGTAGTAAAGATTCTTATGTATTTTACAACTTTTTGTTTTGGCTCATGTTTAGAAGCATTAAAGATTTCTTTTAAATCAAAATACCTACATTAGGTTTTTAGAATACGAAACTCAGTGTATTGGCGATTATTTCGAATATGTGCACAATATAGTATACTTACGCAGTTCGATCAGCATCCCACATTTCAGTATTGTCCGTAATCCAGGGATTAGGCTGATCAGGAGATGAAAGAAAGTAATCGTATTCGTGGTATTGTTCAAAATATGATATATAACTGAAAAGAAAAAAATCCTGTTAATGACTGTTGAAATTTCGAAGAATGTTCTTTTGCTCAACGTACGATTCAGCTACTTTGGAGATCTTGATAGTTCTACGTTCTAATTTGAGTTTTAAGAGCTTAATTTGTCTAGTGAGTTGCTCGATTGGATTGCTATTGACGGCGGCACCGGATGAGCCAGAACCGTGGGTGGAGGCACCCCGACGATACGCCTTCTTGATGTCAACCTCAGTGGTGTTCACACAACCTGGCATCGGACGGTGTACATCCCAGAATGCACGCTCTTGTGAGTCCAAAACTTTCCGCTCCAGCTTGTCGCGCTTCTTGTCGACCTTGCTCTGAGCTTCCGCCTGCATAAAGATAAACTCCCACTTCCGGGAGAACATTTTCTGAAGCTTGGCCAAATTTTCGGCTTCGTAATCAGCCAGCTCCAGACGCGTTTTATTCTGCATGGTTCGTTTGCAAAGGTAGACCGCGTAGTCTGTGTTTTCCGGTTCCCAACAGTTCGAAGGCCAAAAATACGGTGTCTGGAATCGATAGAATGTCCCGTCATTCTTCACCGTCAGCTGGTGATCGTCTATCGGGAACAGATATCCATGGGATGAGAGCAAATGAGCCAAATGCAACGCTTCCGCCACATCTTCAATATTGAGATTTTTCATGATCCACGCAATCAAATCGGCACCAGTGAATACGGACGGTACTTTACTCATGAAAGCTTTAATAGTTCGTACGGATACGCCACCCTCTTCGCTTTGCATTCGTTCAACAATCGCTTCCATCTGCAATGCAAAATAAACCATCAAATACCATTTAGAACATTTTCTTAATATTCTCAAACAACTAACCTTTCTATACACTAAAATATTGGGAGCATCCTGATTCATCACGACCTGGGTGCTGTGTGATTGGTTCGGTCTGCTCCCGCTAGGTGCCGCACAACCGGAACTGGTCCCACTTCCGCTCGGATTGCAGTTGCTGGCACTGCTAATCACGCCTTTGTCTTTGTCCTTTTCCTTTTCTTTACTTTTTTCCTTATCCTTTTCCTTCTCCTTGTCTTTGTCCCTTTCCTTCTCTTTGTCTTTGTCCTTCTCGGAGGAGGCCATTTTTTTCGCTATCGAAGCTGCCTTGTCTTTATCGATTTCCGTGGTCATCGTTACCATCGTCTACCGGAAAAAACGCCCGGGCCAGAATGATCACCTACAGCGGTTGAGCACAGTCGAGTTGACTTCTATTGTTCCAATCTGGAAGTTGAAAATTTTAAAAGAACTAAACTCAGTCTCATCTCAACAATATATTGTGCATTTTGAGAGCCATCTTAAGATCGCGTGAAACTTCCTCGAACCCTACCACGTGGTATCTTTGGTACCGTCAAACGGAGCAAATAAGGTTAAGGTACCCGCGTTTTGTTTGGAAAAATGCAAAAATTTATTTTGAGAATGTCCCTTTGTGGTTTTCTTGAATACATTTGAAAATCAAATCCCAATATATACGGAGCTTCTTGGAAAATTCTTTGCCTACAACTTGGCTCAAAACGGCAAAGCGGTAGAAGTAGCGAAAAAAGCCGTTATAACGTCCCCAACCGAGCAAAGGGGTTATAAAATTCGTTTCAAAGCTCAAAGCGTCACATTTCCTCGCACTAGATTATAAACATTTTGAGTTCTCAGCATGAGTAAAATATTGCTCGCGTTTTTAGTTTAATATTTCTTTGTTCAATTGCTGCCAGAAGCAGGGGTGTCAAGTGTCCTGATTTTTCAGGATTTGTCCTGATTTTCGAGAGGCCATCCTGATTTTTCAAAAACGCTTGAATTGTCCTGATTTTTGAAAAATGACCTCTAAAACGTCCTGATTTGTCCTGATTTTTGAAAAAATATCTAAACTATAATTAATTTTTTTGTAAAATGGTGAGAAAATCAAACAAATCTTGTATAAAATAGTTTAACTAGTTTTACCGATGATAATCTTTGGTTCAAATGATATCTAAATGGTGTTTTTCGATATTGACTTCAGGCCAGCCAAGGTTCTTCTCGCTTTAGTTGCATACTTTGAGGCGTCTTCAGCGCCTGTATTTTTCTTTAAGTTATGCAATCTAAGCAGAGCTGCATGTTATTTTCGTCAATTTAATGGTGTCCTGAAAAATCCTGATTTTTTTCATGGCAGTGTCCTGATTTTTGTCAAAACCACCTGGCACCCCTGGCCAGAAGTGCTGAGAACAGTAGCGTCCATTACCAGGGGCTCAATCGAGCTTTTTGGTGTGGGGGGTATGGTGGGTCGCTACATAAAAAAAAGCTAGGTGATCCTGACATTAAGCGATTTGTCCATAATTTCACCAAGATCCCTCATAGATTCAACCTTCTAAAACACACAATCACTCGCTAGTTAACTATGTGTGAAAGTCAAGATTATACATTTTCCTCCATTGCATTCACTCGGCACCAATTAATAAGTTTATAGAGGTCTTGAATATTTGTTTCCGAATCAATCAGTACACAAAGGTCGTTCATATAAAGATTAAATAGCAATGGGCCCAAGTGGCTTCCTTGGGGAACTCCAGAAGGAACGGCGAAAGTTGTAGACTTGATGTGACCCTGCCTGACGAATGCGGTTCTGTCTTGAGGGTTTGATCATCCATTTGAGGAATCCGATTGTGTCGAGCTTATCGATAAGTAATTTGTGAGGCAGCCGATCGAACGCTTTGGCGAAATCAACGTAAACTGCGTCAACTTGTTTCTTATCGTAGAGAGATTTCCGGATGGACGGAACATGCACCATCAAGTTAGTAAGTGTTGATATCTTTTACGGAAACCATGTTTCCTTGAACCTAACTTATGATTTTATATCGATGGGCTGACGTTAAATCAATAAAGCACAATTACAATTACAACCATGTTGGCGTTCAGCTCATCGAAATCGAGCTCATTTTATGGAAGATTAACAATTCAAATACCTCTGCTTAGCAGTTTAAAATTGATATGCCTCGATAGTTTTTAACAAGATGAATGTTTTCAGATTTGTGAATAGGTGAAATAGCTGTAGTTTTCCAATGCATGGTTACGGTAGAATTTTCCAACAGTATGCTCACTGGATGTGCCAAAAATTCACAGCATTTTTTGAAGAATAGTGACGGTATGCCGTCCGGACCGGCTCCCTTTTGCTCATTGATATCAAGGAGTAACTTCCTCCCTGAATTGTTGAATCCCTGAATGCTTAGGGGAGAATTAGGATACTTGATCCCAGGGGATACATGATTCTTCAGCTATATCTCTAAACTAGAATGTCTTATATAGATCAATTGTTCAAGAAAAATTTATCAAATAGAACTAAACAGCAAAACTGTAATCTCAAAAAACAATTAAAAAAAATTTTTTTTAGCTATTGCACTTTGTTTGAAAAAACTAACAAAATGTGATTTCAATTTCCCAATGTTTTCCATACGAAAAAAAATATTAACAATAATGTGTATTACAATACGTCAATCGTTGGAGTATAATATGAACTTCTTTATGCCATATTTTCAAAGCAATAGTAAACTCTAAATTCTTTTCAGAAAAAGTTTTCCAAAATATTTATTCGAGGAGGACATTTAGAGGACATAAAACCCTACTCAAAGCCATTTTGGAAATTAACTAAAATTCTGAAAAAGTCCCAGAAGCCAATTCCTACTTTGAAAGATGGAGATAAACTTCTCTTAACTAACGCAGAAAAATCTCAAAAATTAGCCCAACAATTTGAGTCTGCTCATGAAATTAATTTGAACGTTGTAAGTCCAATTGATGCTCAAATTTCCCTTGAATTTGATGATATTCTTTCTAAGCAAAATGTAATTGAAAGTTCTTGTGAGAAAAATATTGATGAACTTAAATTGATTTTCAAAAAAATTGAAAATATGAAAGCTCCGGGGGAAGATGGGATTTTCTATTTCTCATTAAAAAGTTGCCCGAAAGCACTTTAAATTATTAGTAAAAATCTTCAATAAATGTTTTCACTTGGCTTATTTTCCCAATAAATTGAAAAATGCCAAAGTAACTCCAATTTTGAAACCTGGAAAAAGTGCTTCAGAGCCTTCAAGTTATCGTCCAATTAGTTTGCTTCCTTCTTTAAGTAAACTATATGAGAGAGTTATTTTGAATAGAATGATGATTCACATTAATCAGAATTCTATTTTCCCTGATGAACAATTTGGTTTTCGTCATGGGAATTCTACTACACATCAACTTTTGAGTGTAACTAATATGATTAACGCTAGCAAATCTGAAGGTTATTCAACTGGTGTTGCTCTTCTTGATATTGAAAAAGCTTTTGACAGTGTTTGGCACAAAGGTTTAGTAGCCAAATTAGCTCGATTTGATTTTTCTGTATATATCACCAAAATTATTCAAAATTATTTGACTAGCCGAACCTTACAAGTAAGCTATCAAAATTCATGCTCTGAAAGGACACCCATTAGAGCTGGTGTACCTCAGGGCAGTATTTTTGGGCCAATTTTATACAAGATTTTTACTTCTGATCTTCCTGATGTTCCAGAAGGAAAAGGTAGAAGATTATTTGCTGATGATACTTCGCTTTCAGCCACAGGACGAAATTTAGGGTAGTACGTAGTAGATTGGAAAATGTCTCCTAACGCTTCTAAAACTCAACTTATTTTATTTCCTCATAAGCCAAGAGCTGAACTTTTAAAACCTAATGAAAATCATTCCATAACTTTTAATGGAGTTTCATTAGAATGGTCTGATCACGTGAAGTACTTGGGACTCACACTTGATCGGAATCTTACTTTTAAAAACCACATTGAAGATATTCAATCTAAATGTAATAAATATACTAAATCTCTTTATTCTCTCATCAACAGGAAATTCAGACTTTGCCTAAGGAATAAGTTACTCATCTAAAAAAAGGTGTTCCGACCAGCGATAATGTATGCAGTTCCGATTTGGTCTAAGTGCTGCTGCGCGAGGAAGAAAGCCATCCAAAAGATTCAGAACAAAATTCTGAACATGATTTTGCGGCTTCCACCTTGGCACAGCACCGAAGATCTTCATCGGATTGCGGGCATTGAATCTATCGAAGAGATGGCCAACAAAATCATCTCTAACTTCAGAGGCAAATCGATGCAATCTTCCATCGCAGAGATTCGTTCTCTTTATAATTAGTTTAATTTTAGGAAAGTTTTTGTTTTTAATTACCTATAAGTTTAAACTATTTTTGACATTACAGGATTTTCTCCTACAAATAAATACTTGATTGTGCTCAGCAAATTTAATTCGAATAAACAAATTTCAATGATTAGTAAACTATAGGGCTCTGAACAGTTCATTATTGAACTGAACACATAATTTAATGTAACAATGTAATATAAATGTAATGATGAAAAATGACATATTAAAAAAATACATCTGTACTTTGTTGTGGTTCTTGATTTTGTGATTTCGATTAGATGGTCGTGTGTGAATTTTCAACATGCTGTAAGGTCGGAAGTTATGTTACACATTATTTGTATTTTTGTACCTGAAAATTCCAAATCACCAAATTTGCCCGGGTTTTTGGTTGTCAATTTTGAACCAATGCCCAGATTTTGCCTGGTTTGTAGATGAAATAGCCCGGATATGTCCGGCCCGGATACGATCTAAATAAAATTCTGGTAACCTTAACTTAAACACATAAACAAGATACTGAATGGCACAGGCAATGCGTTTCATGCCGCCAGCGGAAACAATATTCAAAATCCTTCAGTCTCATAACCTTTTTTATTTATCATTTTTATAATTTTCATATTAATAAAATTAAAAAAAAATAGAAATTGAAAAGTTAAAGAAAATAAAAATATGAAATCCATAACCATTTGCTCGGGATGAATTTAGGCATACGAGGACACACTATTCCAGAATTTGAGCGATACGTAATCAAATGAGGATGCAACTTTGCAAAATTGTCACTGTTTTTTTTTGTTTTATCCCAGACAAAACAAAAAAAAAATGTTCAAAAAAAAGTTGCTTTCTCATTTGATTGCGTAGCTCAAAATTTTGGAATATATAGATATAAGATAAATGATCAATAAATTCAATCTCAACATCGGCCACTTCCAATGTTATTGTATCGAGACTCTTAAATGCATGAGAACCTAAACGTTCATGGGTAAGGTTGCCAGAATTTTTTCCACCCCCATCCGGGTCTAGCAATTCCGGGCATTTTTTCAAAAAAACCTGGCAAAATCCGGGCATGGATTTCAATTTTTCAAATCCAAAAACCGGACAAAAACCGGGCAAAATTTAGGTGTAATTATAAATAAAAGCAAAGAAAAAATGCAAAAAAAATGAAATTAATATTTTATTAATGTAATTGCAGATTTCCAAAAACTTTTTGGAATACTTAAATATTTAAAGGTTTATAAAAGTAAATCAGCGAAATTATTTGAAACAACCGTTGAAAATTTCCATACCGTTAATCGATTTTGCTGAAATGTACTCAAAAACTTTGATTTTTTTTTTTTTTGGGTTTCTTTGTAATATTGTGAAAAAATCCGGGCAATATCCGGACTTTTTTCACGATATCCGGTTAACCGGGCCGGACCGGACTTTATCGAAATTTTGCATCATATATCCGGGCAAACCCGGATAAAACCGGGCAATCTGGCAAGCTTATTCATGGGTCTTCGACATACTTAATTCTAAGCTATTTTTTTCTGATCTGGAAAAATGAAATCAATAATAAAAAAATCATGAATTCGGCCAAAACAGTAGATAATTCTTCGCAAAATCTTTAGTCGAAAATAAAATTCAAATTTTTGTGTGTAAAAATAACCAAGATTAATGGTTATTAAAAGCTCTTACCGGCGTTTTTTCCCCCGTTTTTCGTTTGGATTACGGAAGTTTTGTAACCAACCACGTGGGCACCTGTGGGTGAAATACTACATCCCCATTCGATAAGGGTTGGTCCTTTATTTCCTATTCCATAATTCATAAACTAGTCGACAAAAACGGGCAGGTAGAAAGCAAACCACAAGCTGCCTTACCTTAATCGATCGTTTCCTCGGGCCCTCGGACAATTGTTGCGAAATCGACAATCTAGCAAATCAGCGTGATTCATCATCATCATCATTCCTAACCTAAGCTTCTCGCTTGTGGTACCTTTTGCTGGATAGGGGGGCTCTGTAACTTCAAGGAGAAAAATTATTCTGCGACAGGGCTAGAAGTCAACCGGTTCTACATACTTATGTATTTGGGAAAAACTATTCTCCGGCCGGAATGGACAATTGTCGCTTTTAATGATGGCATCGAGCGATTTGAATTATTTAGGCACGTCTAGATCGTAATCGTGGCCATTTTACGATATGTATAAACATTGCGGAAACAGGAAACAAAACGGTCAAATACGGTCAAATATTTTTGTACAATAAGTTTTGAATTTTTTTTTTTTCAAATCGAATTATTTATCTAGATATTGGTAAACAAATTTTGATTATGAAAATAAAAAATCCAAAATAATCGATAACTGCGACATTTAGAATTTTGATTTTATGACTTCCAGAAATGATTACAAAACTAAAATTCCTTTTAATTCCAGAATTCTACCTTTAGTCCGACAGTAGATCATTGAGAGTGGTCACAATTACTTATTTTTTAAAACTCCACGCAATAATTTATAATTTTTCCTGATCTTCGATTCTGTAGTTTAATATTTTAAACACTATTTAAATTACCAACTAGCTGGAGCAGGTGTGCTTTGCTACACCTTCCGACAATTAATGACATTTGTGGTAATTATTGAAATTTTGATTTATTTGTACAATTTTTTTAAATTTAAATTCAAAATCATTCAGTAGAAAGCTGTAGTTTTAGTTTCCCAAGTACTAAACAATGATGATATATTTTTAAAAAAAATGAATTAATTTTTCTATTTTAAAAATTTATTTGTGAATTAATTTTAAATTATTGTTTTTATATCAGAAATTAAGACTCTGGGATTATTTGCTTCATGAGTTCATATGTTAAAGCTTATTTTTATTTATATGGAGTCCTCCATCTTCTCCTTCTCATGTGAAGAGGGTCTCAAACTATCATAGACACAATGTTCGTATAATAACGTCATATGTCACATTTGGCCAAATTCACGCTGCTATGTCAGATTTAGTTCCGTTTTCTCGAATAGTTTTCGAGTTTATGGAAGCGGTCTCAAATCATCAAAGGAACATTATTCATATACAAATACACACCCATGCCTAATTTAGTTCCATTTTCTTAATAAAATATTAAATTTGAAAAAAAACTGTAGATATGCGTGAACCCCTTCCCACTTTATTTCTTCACTGAAAGGAGGAAGAGGTCTAAAAGCATAAAAAACATTTAATGTACTCCCATGCCAAATTGGGTTTCATTAGCTTTAAGGAGTGTATTCGAAAAAAAAATACAACACTTTGTTTTGTGAA
Organism: Uranotaenia lowii; assembly: GCF_029784155.1. NCBI lineage: Eukaryota > Metazoa > Arthropoda > Insecta > Diptera > Culicidae > Uranotaenia > Uranotaenia lowii. The sequence continues at coordinate 81,976,049 of NC_073693.1, forward strand.
TAACTTTGAAATGCATGGATGGAAATTGATGACACTTTGAGTGAAGCTACCTGAAAATGTAATGTGTACATGTGCAAAGTTGTGTGACGCTCTGTTTAGTGGTTTTTGAGATAGCGTCCAATGAAGAACTTTAATTTTTGGGCACCACATGTGCCACCAATAACGTATACTAAAGGGTGATACGGTCAAAATTTGTCAAGTAATCGGTGAAATCGTATATTTAAAAAATCAAATTAAATTTCTTTTTCAAATTTAATTAGTATAAAATTCACGAAAAATATTCAGTTAGGCTTCCGCTTTTCCAAATCCGAATTGCCGGGCCTTACGCTTAACCCCTGCCATCAGATTTTGTACTTCCACCTTGTCCACCTTCTTCGCCGCAGAAACCCAGTTTGCGGAACCTAAAGAAGACAAAAAAAACTGCTGCTCGTCCTTAGCAGTTTTTTTGGTCTTCTTTAGGTTCCGCTTGACAATAGCCCAGTATTTCTCAATTGGGCGGAGCTCTGGCGTGTTGGGAGGGTTCTTGTCCTTGGGAACCACCTGCACGTTGTTGGCGGCGTACCACTCCATGGCCTTTTTACCGTAATGGCAAGATGCCAAATCCGGCCAAAAACAGTACGGAACAACCGCGATTCTTCAGGAAAAGCAGCAGATGTTTATTCAAACACTCTTTCACGTAAATTTCTTGGTTGACAGTCCCGAAAGCTATGAAAATGCTGCTTTTCAAGCCACAGGTACAGATGGCTTGCCAAACCAGATATTCCTTCGCAAACATTGACAGTTTCATGTGCTTGAAAATATCTGCTACCTTTCCCCTTCCTTTTGTCGTATAAACCTCCTGTCCCGGAAACTGCTTGTAGTCGGCTTTGACGTAGGTTTCGTCGTCCATTACCACGCAGTCAAACTTCGTCAGCATCGTCGTGTACAGCCTCCGGGATCGCCCTTTGGCCGTCGTATTTTGTTTATCATCGCGATTTGTAGTCACTACCTTCTTGAAAGTCGATAGTCCGGCTCGTTTTTTGGCTCGATGCACGGTTGTGGACGATACACTCAACTTATTTGCGGCCTCTCGGTTTAGGTTAGGGTTTCGCTTGAAACTACCAGCAACTCTCTTTGTCGTCTCAGCGGCTTCCGGTTTTCGATTTCCCCCCGATCCAGACTTCCTGGCTGTCGACAAACGTTCCCCAAAGACTTTAATTACAATTGTAACGGTTGATTTGGAAACTTTTAGCGATTTTGCCAGCTTTGCGTGCGAGTAGCTCGGATTTTCGCGATGCGCGAGCAAAATTTTGATACGCTGCTCTTCTTCCTTAAGCGGGCCATAGACTACACAACATTTGTACAAATGCGATGAAATTCGATGAAATTTTGTCGCTGTGAGCACGATTTGCATAGTGTATGGCACTGCTTGAATGAGCGCCCAAACGGTTGGAGTAAAATCGGTCGGGATCGAAATATTTTGTACAAAACATTCTCCCAGCCGGGGTGGAGATGGTTTTTTTTGTTGCTGTTGCTGTTTTCGCCAGCAATCATTTGTGTTCGCGTGAAATATGTTTGTATAGTGTATGGGCGAGCATAGATCAAACAATCGTCGTGGAAACATCGAATTTGTACAGGCCAATTTGTGTAGTCTATGGCCCGCTTTAGACGGCATTTTGACAACTGAAGAGTGAATTCCAAAATCAAAATAGGAGCCACATTCTACCTTTAAAATGAGGGGTGTTCAGGTTTTTTAAATGCAAAATTGAAAGAAATACGTCAAGTTGATATTGACCAAATTTTGACCGTATCACCCTTTACGCACCACCTTTTTTCAAATCAAGGTTATTTCTGAAAACTTTTTCTGCTTTTAAACCTTTACCTTTAAAATAAATCAAAATTTTGAATTTGGTCGAAATTATGACAAATTTAGCCGATTGTCCTCCTTCGGCACAAAAACCACATTTTTTACTTTTCATAACTCCACCTCAATTTTCACGTAATGGCACGGTTTCCGATCCAACCAAAATATTGAATCAACTGTATTAGATCTATTGAAGTGCTATGCAGGGGAATGCAGTCTTCTTTGTTTATTTATCCATTTATCTTGTCAATGGTTATGAAAAACTGACTGATTTGCAGCTTCTACAGATCGTCAGCGGCCTCAAGTACAAGACATCAAAATTGTCTATTTTTTCTTCTTGTTTATCTCCGAAACATCCAAGAAAACCTTGACAGCTAAAAGTTAGTGGCTGGAAACCTACCAGGTGCCCCGTTAAAGAGTTCGTTTTTTTTTTCAAAATATTTCCCTACTGGTGGTTTTCATATTTTGCGCACGACTTGACCATCGTATTTTGATAATTTTACCGAAAGGCAGCGGTTTTACCTTGTTGAAATGAAGTTAGTAGAGATGTACCGAATAGTGGCATTCGGCGAACGGCCGAATACCGAATATTGACCTTTTCAACTATTCGGCCAAACGAATATTCGGTTCAATATTCTGTTGAGTTATCAATATCAATCCCAAACGATAAATTAATTTTTCTCCTATATCTGCCAGTTTAATGTCCCTAATGTTTATAAGTCGATTATTTCTAATCAGATGTATACTTCAGATCTTTTTTAAGTAGAGGTTTCTTTGATTTTCAAAATTTTATTATTAGCTGAAAAGACATCAGATGAATTGTCGCTTCCAGGATATTTATCACAAAAGAGATTGAGTGAAATCTGGGACAAAATATTTCAAAACAGGTGCCAAGCTATTTGAAATTACTTTTTTATGTCGAATTAGATGAATGTCTTATTTCTGGTAGCTGTCTTCAAAATAGTTGCCAAAAGGAACGATGATCTTTAACCTTGGGCACACAGCCGGATCTGAACGATTTTTTTTTTTTGAAAAACTTGTTAAAAACAAGGGAAAATTTGAGCCGAAACTAGGCGTTATTCTTAAACATACACGAGGAAAAAGATATAAAATTACTTGAAATTGTAGATTTAATTTATCGGCCTAGCGGTGAAAAGTGATGTCCTTTTTAGTAGGGACATCTAAAGATTATGAAGTGTTTTTATATAGGTGGATAGAAGGTTAGATGAAATGAAAGATGTTGAAAATGAGCGGGTAGAATTTATTTAGAAACATATCATCACATATCAAATTTTTGTTCCTCACGGGCCCAATACTATGAAGCTGATTGATTAATTCTTCATAATTTTTTTTTGTCAGAAAGACGATGTAGTTAGAAAAAATTTTCTTTTTATCACTTCCATTATTGAAATTTTCGAATTTCGCATTATAAAACCTCTCACATTCCTCAACTTAATGAAATCAATCATCTTCTCCTTTTTTAAAAAAAATTTTCACTGTTTGATCCTCTAGAATCCTTAAATGATTTATCATATGAACTTTGGTCGAAGTCCAACTGTTTTTGAATCTCCCTCTGGGATGTTCATGGCCTTTTCCCGATCCTGCTCTTAAAAAATTGTCTATGAAATTCTCTATAGGGCGCTAACTCAAAAATCAGACACAACATTACTAGGTAGCTTCACTGAAAATTCTAACAATTTCCATTCATGCATTCATCAGTTATTCACAAATCCAAGTGTTGCATTTTTTTCAAATACACTCCTTTTTTGTATTTTCTTTATTTGAAACGGCTCATATCTCGAGGCTTTAAGGAGCCAAACTCCTTTTGTATGTTAACAATTGTTGCGTGGGTCTAGATAAATTCTTTCCTTATGACGAATATTTTTCATCTTGGCTACAGTCAAAATAATCAGCGTATATGCCTAAATTTCAAATAATTTTATTATTCTACCAGCTTTTTTTCGGTATAAGTCAAGTCTCAAGTCATATCCCTAATACAGAAAAAAAGGTTACAATTTGCAACTATAAGTTTTGCCTATAAACACTATAAAAGTTATTAAGATCGTTAGGCATCTGAAGCAGGGTTGCTGAAATCTCAGAAAAATCAGTTAACTCTTTTCGCAAGTTTTGTCATAAAATCTGTTTCAGAGATCACAGATTTTTAAAATTGATTGACAGATTTAAAACATTTTCAAAATTACAGAAACATTTACAAAATTATAACTGTTAATGTTTCTACAGAGCTTCAATTTTTAGCTCGTTTTAACGCGAAGGTTATGTTTATGTGATTATGTTTAGAGAATAATTAAATTTCCCTTATATATGTTTGTTTATTTATTGATCCGCCTATCGGTGAAAGTGATGTTCTTATTAGTAAGGACATTTCAAGATTATGATTTTTTTGAAGGAGTATAGAAAGTTAGAAGAAATTAAAGCATTTCAACAATTTTTCATAGTTCATACTACCAAAAAATAATATGGGTTGAGCCAAATTGGAAATTGTGTGAAAAATCTAGCCTCCGGCGCAAATTGGGCAATTATTTAAAAAAATGCCTGATTGATTACACTTAACTGTGGATTGCAGGCTTTTTTACAGAGTGTAAATTATCTTTGGAAACATATGACACAATAATGGATTCCTTATTTCTGAATTATATATGATTAATCTATAAAAAAGATTATGATTAAAGAAAATCGAAGCAAAAATTACTAAACTCAATATGAAAAACCCGATTTAATACACTTAACAGTGGATTGGAGCCTTTCTAACAGAGTGTAAGTTATATTTGGAAATATATAAAATAATATAGAATACACATGATAGATTCCTTCCCTCTGCATCATATAAGTATGATTTCAGATATTCAAACAAGAAAAATTCCGATCTCAATATAAAAAAATTATGCATAGTACGTTTTTTGGCGAAAAGCGAACTGGTATGTGAGGAGTTCATTTTATGTATGGAAAGAATGGTATTTAAACAGTTGAATTTCCAAGTCTTATAACACGCTGAAATGGTGCCGTGGTAGCAACCAGAACTTTCACGATGCTGGTCACGGTTCGAATCTTACTGTTTTTTTATGCTTTTTTTACTGAATAAGTAAAACCAACTACAATATTGATGGATAGCCGTGACACGTGGCCTAGCATGATACCTTTTTTAGAGCTCAACCATGCATAAAAGAAAAATTCTCACAAAAGCAGGGGAAAGTAATATGACTATTAAATGATTAATCTCATTCTGAAAACTAAATCTGAAATCTTATTCTGATTCTAAAGTTTGAATTTTGAGTTACAGCACTTAGTCTAATATTTGAATATAATTTCCAATTTCAAATTCCAGGTTGATCTTTAATCCGAATTCTTAATCAGAATTCTAAATCTGAATTCTCAATCTGAATTCTGAATCTGAACTCAGAATTTGAATTATGAATCTGAATTCTGAATTCAAATTCAGAATTAAGATTTTAGCATTAAGAATTTAGAATTCAGAATTCAGAATTCTGGATTCTGAATTCTGAATTCAAAATTTTGAATTTTGAATTCTTTATTTTAATTCTGAATCTAAATTCTTAACCTGTATTCTGTATCTGAATTCTGTATCTGAATCTGGAATCTGGATTCTAAATCTGAATCTGAATTCTAATTCTGGATTCTGAATCTGAATTCTGAATCTGATAAAGATGGATAGCAAAATGAAGAGAAAAGAGCAAAAGAACATTTTTGCAAGGAAAACTTATAAACGCACACCATACTTTACCCCGCAACATCAATCATTATAAATTTTCAATTCCGATATTCTTTCTTCAAGAATCTGAATTCTAAATCTTAATTCTGATTGTGAATTCTAAATTTGAATTCTGAATCTGAATTCTGAATCTGAATCTAAATTCAGAATCTGAATTCTGAATCTGAATTCTGAATCTGAATTCTGAATCTGAATTCTGAATCTGAATTCTGAATCTGAATTCTGAATCTGAATTCTGAATCTGAATTCTGAATCTGAATTCTGAATCTGAATTCTGAATCTGAATTCTGAATCTGAATTCTGAATCTGAATTCTGAATCTGAATTCTGAATCTGAATTCTGAATCTGAATTCTGAATCTGAATTCTGAATCTGAATTCTGAATCTGAATTCTGAATCTGAATTCTGAATCTGAATTCTGAATCTGAATTCTGAATCTGAATTTTGAATCTGAATTTTGAATCTGAATTCTGAATCTGAATTCTGAATCTGAATTCTGAATCTGAATTCTGAATCTGAATTCTGAATCTGAATTCTGAATCTGAATTCTGAATCTGAATTCTGAATCTGAATTCTGAATCTGAATTCTGAATCTGAATTCTGAATCTGAATTCTGAATCTGAATTCTGAATCTGAATTCTGAATCTGAATTCTGAATCTGAATTCTGAATCTGAATTCTGAATCTGAATTCTGAATCTGAATTCTGAATCTGAATTCTGAATCTGAATTCTGAATCTGAATTCTGAATCTGAATTCTGAATCTGAATTCTGAATCTGAATTCTGAATCTGAATTCTGAATCTGAATTCTGAATCTGAATTCTGAATCTGAATTCTGAATCTGAATTCTGAATCTGAATTCTGAATCTGAATTCTGAATCTGAATTCTGAATCTGAATTCTGAATCTGAATTCTGAATCTGAATTCTGAATCTGAATTCTGAATCTGAATTCTGAATCTGAATTCTGAATCTGAATTCTGAATCTGAATTCTGAATCTGAATTCTGAATCTGAATTCTGAATCTGAATTCTGAATCTGAATTCTGAATCTGAATTCTGAATCTGAATTCTGAATCTGAATTCTGAATCTGAATTCTGAATCTGAATTCTGAATCTGAATTCTGAATCTGAATTCTGAATCTGAATTCTGAATCTGAATTCTGAATCTGAATTCTGAATCTGAATTCTGAATCTGAATTCTGAATCTGAATTCTGAATCTGGATTCTGAATCTGAATTCTGAATCTGAATTCTGAATCTGAATTCTGAATCTGAATTCTGAATCTGAATTCTGAATCTGAATTCTGAATCTGAATTCTGAATCTGAATTCTGAATCTGAATTCTGAATCTGAATTCTGAATCTGAATTCTGAATCTGAATTCTGAATCTGAATTCTGAATCTGAATTCTGAATCTGAATTCTGAATCTGAATTCTGAATTCTGAATCTGAATTCTGAATCTAGTTCTTAATCTGAATTCTGAATCTGAATTCTAAATCTGAATTCTGAATCTGAATATGAGTTCTGAATCTGAATTTTGAATCTGAATTCTGAATCCTGAATTCTGTTTCCTAAACCTGTTTTCTGAATTTGAAATCTGAATCTGAATTCTGCATCTGAAATTGAATCTAAATTATGTATGAGTATGTAGAAATGAAAAAAAAAAAAAACATAAATTCATTCTTCAACACGGGTAAAAAAAACGAAGGTCATAAAATCTTCATATAAATTCCCCCCCCCCCCCCTGTCTAATAGGCATGGCGGACTCTGAAGGAAACGCCCATCCGCCATTTGCTGCATTGAAAAGCAAGAAGTGTAAGATATAAACACTGTTGCCGTATTTGCCCCAGCAGACTGAGAAACTGCCCAGACCACGATGCGTCTTAGTAATGCCTTTTACGTATTTGAGTTTGAGCCACTCTTTGTCAAGCGTGCTGATGGTTTATTGGATAGCGTTTGCGTCTTGGGATCTGAAGGTTATTGCTTCGATTCCCGAGTCAATAAATTTTATTTTTTTATTTTGATTATCTCTAATTTATAAATGATTGCTGGTGCTGCTGCTTCGAGGCGCCACTAGCAACTTTTTTTTATGCCATAATAAGTATGATATGTATTTCGTAAAGAAAACGGTTTCAACTATTTTGTTTTTTTCCCGTTTTTGAAAGGGTTGTGTAGAAAAAAAAATGCATTCTTTTGAGACTAAAATCATTTTAATTGTGCAGCCCAGTTTCGCAAAAACGTTCTTGACATTTTTAAAATGGCACATACAAATCCACGGACATCAACAGAACTCGTCGAGCTGAGTCGATAGGTACCTATAAAGGTATGTCTAAGACCCATAATTAATGATCTCTCAAATCGACCGATAACCAAACCTTTCTGTTAGAAAGGCAAAAAGATGGCCAGTACGTTTTTGGAGGATAAGCGAACTGATATTCAACAAGGTCATTTACTATTCAAATATTTCAAACTGTTTAAGTTTGAGAGCCACATTTCTCGACACTCACTAGTAGTCAAGGGGTTAGCCTCCTAAACTCTCATGATAGATGGCGTGGGATCGAATCTCGGCTGTTTGATGAACTTTTTGTCAAATTTCCGATCGCCTCCGTTATTAATTTAGCGATTGCTGGCTACTGCTGCTGAGCAAATGACTACGTTTTTCGGAGCCAAAATAAGCATGATATTTACTATGGAATAGAACAAAAATATGTTTTTTTTTTGTTTTTAAGATATGACCTACAGAAAAAAAATCCAATTTTTTGAAACTAAATGCATCAAAATCTTTAAACCCAGAATAGAGTTACAAACTAGGTTAGGTTACAAAATTTCAATAGGAACATACAAATTCACGGACATCTTCGTAACTCGTCGAGCTGAGTCGATTGGTATATATAAAGTGGGGTCTTGGACCCTTTATTAATGATAGCCCCAACTGACCGTTCGCTTTGCCTTTCTGTAAGAAAGCCAGCCCAAAACCCATGACATTGGACCGTTACAAATTTTTTGGATCAAATCATAAATTGAATAGATTTTTATTTGCGGTAACTTTGGTCTCTGAAGCTTGATCATGATAAGGGGCCGTTCAGATACCACGTGGACAGAAAAATGAGATTTTTGACCCCCTCTTCCCCCTCCGTGGACAAGCGTGGACATTTGGCAAACCCCTACCCCCCTCCCCGGATGTCCACGTGGACAGATTTGAAATAGTTTTTTTTTAAAATACCTTCACAAAAATTTTTTTTGACTATTACGTGTCACTGAAAACTGCCACCTTTAAAATAAATCACCTGTAATTAATAAAACCTGTAATTTTTAAATTGTTTTCCTTGAAAGTTAACTAAGATTCATTTATTATTACAGCAAATGTCCTGTTAAAAAAGTAGTACACTAAAAATTAAATGTCACGTAGTCATGTTTTCGACCTGTAAAATTATGGTAAATGTCCTGCTCGTTTTTGTTACAGGACATTTGCGTAATTTTACAGGAAATAATTTTTGCTGTGTATAACTTGACAGGTTTCCATACCCCCCTCCCCCCCTCAAGTTGTCCACGTGGTATGTGAACGGCCCCTAATTGTCTATTAGTATCAATAAAATGTTCTTTTTTTTATTTTCATCACAAGGCCGTGCGAACTGGGGGGGGGGGGGGTTTAAGGGTTTAAGCCCCCCCCCCTCCCATGGAGATATTTCCAAGAAAAATTTTCAGATAAAAAAATAAATATCAGGAAATTTTTTGATCCCAAAAGGTTTTCAAAAATAAGTTCAAACAACACATGACAGAAAATTGGCTCGCCTCCGGCGGAAATTTTTCCTGAATCACTCTCGGCCAAAGAACCTTCACGAATTAAAGCTTATTTTTCATTGTAAGTTTAGAGTTGCGATTAAATAAATTGTTTGTACATATTGAAACTCAAATCTTGACACACAAAAATTCTACCTTAAGAATGGGTTTTCATTAAGAAGTATAATAAAAAAAGTTCATCAGAATTTGAAACCAACAATTTAAACTTCAAAATTCATGCATCGAATAATAATTTTACACACCATCAAGTTATAAGCCACGTGACAGGTTTTAAATATTCACAATGATAATTAGCCAAAAAATCTAAAACATAGCATTCATTACTTTATTACTCTTTGATTTTCAAAAAATCATTTATGTTATTACAAATGTTATGCTTAAATGAAATATTTTTCATGCAACGAATTGCAGACTTAGTTGAACATTTTTTCCTGTTCTTCTCAAAAACCATACAAAGCCACAAAATTCACATTTTTCGAAAGTGCAATGAACTTAAGAACTTAATATGATTAATTGGGGTGCCCTTAATTCAATTAGTTTTTTTTCAATCAGCTTTTATTCTTGAATTAACTTTTGAAAATAGGTAAATATCATTTAAGAAATTTCTGCATTTTCTGGAAAAACCTTAAAAATTTAAAATAAAGGTTTTAAACAAATTATTTACTTTCTTCAAAACCGCAAGTACTTTTAACTTCTGCGAAAAAAGTTTTAGAGAATCTCTATTTGTTTCGTTTACCCCATTTTGTTAAATACGGGAGTTTTATCGATTTTTTGAAAATTGTTAAACCAAATTGAATTTAAGATATCTTTTAAAGCAAATGTCAAATAATTTAACAAGATTAAATAAATTTGTTGATTGCAACAAAATCTTTTTACATAACTTTCTTCACAAATGTCAGTAATACGAGTGATGATAGTTTTCAATTTTTTTTTTAACTGTAGAGTTGAAATTTTTAAGCTCATTTTTATTATAACCATCAAAATATTATTCCCGAATTACATGAGTATAATAAACAAGTTCAGCAACAGTTTTTTTTATTTCATGTAGATTTGTTAATCCATCAGTTATAATGATTGATTTCACTCAAAATTCATCTCAACTTCATTTTAACCCATTTGCATCAAAACTAGAGGTAACAGATCTGACAAAAGATAAGAGTTTAGGACGCTAAAATCTACCAAATTGGTGAAGTCCTAGGCGTCAAAATGCTGTTTTCTAGAGTAATTAATAAAAATCTTTAAATATTTTTTTAAAATGTCAAGATGTATTTATTGAAAAATTTCCTTCTGAAATGTCAAAAAAAACTTTTTTTTTGCATTTTCAAATTTTGTTTTGATTTCCAAATAAATATTCCGAATTTTAACGAATCGTTTTTTAGTTACCGTACCGGATCTTTTAAGTCAGACTCGCGTTCAAAAATTAAAAATGTTGCACTGTTTTTTTTACTTTTTTTTAAATCGTCTTTATTAAATCGATCATATTTTTTTAAATAATATATGCAAAGTTCGAAAAACGATTCGGAATAGCAACTGTAAAGTTAAGTTTTAATGTGCAATGTTAAGCAAATTAGTATATGCTTCGTGCTTTCAATATCAATAACAAAACTGAGCATTCCTTATTTATTTTTCTATCAGTTCCTTGTTGATCATTCAAGAAATCCCCTATTATCCAACCTTTACAATGTCAGTTCAAGATTTCAATGATGAACTGAAGTCTGAAATTTATTTTACAATTGGGTTTGATGTAATATGAGTATGTAAATGGTTTTATTTATGAATGGAGCGACTGTTTAGGTTGACTTTTTTTTAAAGATTTTTAACGGCTATCACTATCGGATTGCGATACACTTTTAAAATTATAATTTTCGGCTTTTTACGATCTGAGATTTTAATCAAACAACTTTTTATTTGAAATACCCGACGATTCGACCATTTTTGAGGGGCTTTCTCAAGTTCGAAACGTTGGGAACGTTGTTTGTTTAAAATCTCAGACCGTAAAAAGTCGGAAATTAATGTTTAAAAACATCTTCCCGGTCGTGATTATAATTCTTGCGATACTCAGTTTAGCTTAGCTTTATTGACTACTCATATCCACCTTAAATCATTGAACTCGAAATGCTTCATTTACAGGGTTTTTTTTATTAAAATAGATTCTAGAAGAACTTCGTATTTTTTTCATTTGATTTCAAACTATACATTTCAAATTCCATGACCGCTGGGGTGGCTAAGCAGAACAAGTTCCACGTCGCGAAATTATAATTCTTGCGATACTATTTTGAAAGTTTAATTAGTTCGCTAAAATTGTTTGCCACATTTTTTTTTCAACATCTCATTTTTAAAGTTCATCGAAATTAAAATTTGTGATGGTTAAATAGTACAGACCCAGTTGAAGACAACTCAAATTACAACTTTATTTTATCTACTATGCTGCTCCTTCGCTAATCCTTTTTCGATAAGGGAGAACACCACGAGGAAGACCACCAGCAAGCAGTTTGTTGTTAGGGAGAAGAACTGGTGAGATAGACACTCTCGCTCAAATGCTCAATCTAACGATGGACAAATCTCTTGCTCTTGCAGGAGAGCTACTATCATTTCTAATGGTTCTATATAGTAGTAGGTACTTTTTTCCCTACATATATTTTTACTGCTTCCCAACCGATGGACTCTTCGTTTTGGCACCCATGTTTGTTTTTCTTCCCCGAATAACGCACAAGCTGAAAGAAAATTCTTATCGGAAAATGCGAATTTTCCACAATGCTTTAAGCCTGTAAAAAACTTACACTGCTCCTACTCCAAAATTCAGCATGATTCGAATGTAGATCGGAATAACTCACATGGAGACACCCCGCAGCTGGTGATTTATACTTATGCTTCAATATTTTTTTTTATTTTGCACTGGACACACAAATCACAACTACCACCCCAAGCTCCAAGCAAGGGGTTAATCGCACAAATTACGCTCTACGGAATGAATTGTGCGGAAATTCCTCGTGATGCTCGATTAGCGTTGAAAATTGCTCGCCATATCCCAGTGCTGGTCCACTCGAATGGCTACGGTCAGCGGCGATCCCAAAGTATTTCCACTCGTTTCAGCACGAGAACTCGCTACCAATCCATCTTGATTCATATCTTTTTCATTCCCTTCCCAGAAATACCCTTTAGCATTCACATCATGCGATAGATTAAATAAAATTCACTGACAACTTTTCACGATTTTTTTACAGATCAGCAGCACAGACGCGGGTATCCATTTTTTCGTAGGGTCGTAGATTAACTAACAAACAGTAGGAACAGCAGTTCACTCAATAAAAGTAGCTTCGTCCGGAAGGCGACTTAACGATTAGCTAGGTGAAAAAACTAAGCGAAATCGGAAAACACTTGTCGACGAAACGGACGACACTTTTCACATCGTATTTGGTACGGCTGGAAAAATTTTCCATCCAAACTCTGGGAAAACCAAATCAGCTCTTAACAGCAGCCAGCCAGCAGCAGCAACGCTCATTCTCCACACCGACTGAGATTAAACACCATCACTGATTTACAAGATCGGTTCATCGAAGCAGCAAACATGCTAGTAGCAGCAGAGCAGCAACTAGCAAGAATAGCACTCTACTCTACACTCTACGTAGGAACGTACGCCCTCGTGTGTGAGACGCTAATCCAGCAGAATCGGAAGTAGCCGTAGCGTAGATTAATCTTTCAAGAACCCCACCATCAGTGTTCCATTCCAACAATATAGTGGGAGAAAAGCAGAAAAGGCAAAACTACTAGGCAAGTTTTCCTCCAGCAGCGTCGTATACTGACTGGATTGTTAATCATCGGTCGGAGGCAGACGGAAAAATCGGAAAAATCCTTTGGTATCTCTTTTCCGTTCTCTCCAGTTCAGTTAGTCTCTTGTTGACTCTCGAATGGGAGACTTTTCCTCCTAGTGAGTCGATTATATTTCTCTCATTCACATACTCTCCCTCCGTTGATGGGGGGAAAATCTCCGCCAGTCGTTTTGTTTGCTGGTATTATGGGGAGGTGTGGGTGGTTGATAAGCCATCCTTCTTCTAAGCAACACAGAACGGGAGCAAGTGTTGCCTGTTTTATTAGACAACATGAAAAGGGAAATACAATTGGAACGTAAATACTACTACATAGCATGACCGTAGGAACGGGGTTATTTAGGGGGTGAAATTTTGACTTAACGACTAAAGTTAATCAAGAGTAGCAATCTCAGAACTAAGACCAAAATCTCGAAATCTTACCTCAAGTTAAAAATTCTACAATAGATTATACAATTTTTTCTCACTTGTTGTGAGAAACTTAAAGACTACTCGAAAAACGCTATCAAAAATTAGTCACAAAATAAGTTGTTACAAGAATTTTGGGTACAGTCCTTAGTCTCCAATATCGAATTTCCAATAAGACTCACTAAGGTTGCCTGATTGCCCGAATTTTTCCCAAATGTTTTTACTTATTTGCAAAATCAATGCAAAATTTAAATTGCGTGATCATAATTTTGAATTTTGCGTCCAAAACCATTTTTTTGTAACAAAGTTTATCCAAATAAACTGGTAGATGTGTTTCGATGAAAACAAACTACTTTTCGATTTTTTCTCCTTGATTTTGATTGAAGAATTTCAATATTTGCCTGGATATTGCCCAGATTTTTGGTAGTAAACTTTGAAATCGAATGACCGGATTTTGCAAGGTTTTTAGATAAATAAAAAAGTCCAGATTTTCCCTGCCTGGATAAATGCGGAAAAATATCTGGTGAGCTTAGGTTTGAATAATTTCCAATTCTATGGTTTTTTTCAACAATCTAAGTTTGTTGCCTGTGACCGAATTGAGGAATTTGTACCCAGTTAATAATTCTTGATTGTCAGCTTGGTTCATCATTGGGACAAAATTCATGGTTTTGCTTTTAAAGATAAAATTAGATTCATTTTACATGTTCGAAATTCATCATTCCGGAATATTAAAAAAAATATTTAAAATAACAAACCATTTTTAAAATTTGGATTTGTAATTTTTACTCTTAATTCTTAAGTTCCATAATGGTAATCCAGTAATGATATATCAGAGTTTCATCATTCGTAATTTTTAGTCCCATTCAATAGTTGAATTACGAATAAATAATTGAAGTAAAAATTCATATAGAAAATCAAAGAATCAAAATTAGAAAAAGAGATTTTTGGTTAAGAATTCTGTCTGTTCTGTTCATATTTATTGGGAATTTTTGTAAGGACTTTATATTCAGAAATCTATTTTATAGGATAGGAATTCGAAAATTGTATTTAGGTTCCAAATGCAGAATTCAGATTCAGAATAAAAATTCGAAATTACTCAGAACAAAACGCAAAACAGATAAAAACCACTGTTATAAAATAAGATCTTTACTCATTTTCAAAATTGCGTTTCTTAAAAAATCTTAGTTTCAACTTTTAATTAATGATCTTCGGATTCAGGAAATATATTTTATTGGTTTGTTGATTAATATTATTTATTTTGTAGATCCTAAAACAAATTAAACTGAAGTCTGAATGTATCGAGATTACAAAAATCTGATTTGAACCCCGAACAATTTTTTTTAATTTAAATATAGCCTTCGTGATCTCTCATTCATTTCTAAGGGCTTCAAAAAAACCTAACACTTTTAGGACTTATTTCGATTAGCAATCTTCGGATGAAATCTTCTTCTCTTCTTTCTTAAATATAAAGATGAGTTGGGCTATATACGTTTGTATATATATATATGCACCTTATACAAATCTACACCGCTTAACCGATTAGCCTGAAATTTGGTACAGTGATGTAAACGGACATGAGAAAGGTCGAGGTAATAGTTTTGAGCCCCTCTCACCTAAGAAAAGGGACCCTCCCATACAACTTTCGTTTTCATTCCCACGAACCAAAAGTCATGGCACCCATTTTGTCAACCGATTTTCGTTGCCTTTGGCGGGTTTTTTTTTTCACCATCACCATATGGGCCGGGCATTAGATACGACCATCCAGAGTTCACGTGTACTGGAAAGCAAATCAAAGCTTGCTGAGCATAACAAATTCGAAAGGAGAAATTTTGGCGGGTTTTTTTCCTTCTACTGTTCAAAGCACGTGGTACCGGTGCGAGGTATTTGATTGCAATAGTGAGCCTTTCTTTAGGATTAATAAATACTTCTTGCCTGTTATAAATATATTAATAAGAACAGTTATTTGAAAATTGGTGTCAACCGTCGCTGGGGGTGTTGAGAATCTACAATAATACTTATGCAGTGTGTAAATTGCAGTGTGCAGTGTGAAAACTAATGTTCCAGCTTCAAGGAAACAACTATTTACCTTTTTTTTTAATTGCTCATAGGGGATTAACCCTCCATTTCATGATATTTTATTTTGTATTCAAAATCATTTTTAACAGTTGGAAATAATGAGTACATCAAGAAAAAAAATTATAATAAAATACGATTTTTCGTTTTTTTCACACATTAATTGTTGCAAATTTGTTACTTTATAAAACGAAGGGTTAAATTGGTTTAAACTGAGGGTTGTAAGTTCAAGGCTGCAATCTCAACACTTTGATTGCCGCATAGGGATTTAATTTGCAATAGAAATTAGAATTTTTTTTGTAAAAACGAAATAAACGTTCATTATATGCAAAAAGTTAAAACCAAATCCAACACATGGAACTTTTTAATAATTTAATCTGAAGTTTAATGTTTTTTACAATTCATTTTTATGTGTCAATTCATAAATTTTAAGTTATTTTTGATCATCGATGTGATCAATTCTACCATCCAATTAATAGAAAACTAAAAAAACATATTGAAAACATGCAGAGGAGGTCTTTGATAACTTACTAGCTAGATATACTGGATTTTCACTAGATAACACATGGAAACAATGTTCCGAAAATCAATCAAAATAAACACTCAGGATGCGTTTCCTGTTGGATACATTCTGATTGTATAATGGGATAGCGCCTCTCGCAACTGCTTCGCCTCGCTGGTATGCAATCTCGATCAGCGCTCCTATCAGCTATGCAAACCGAGTCGCATCATTCAGAATCATCGGTTTAGCAAACATCGCATATCGGAGATGAGAGAGATACCAACTGATCCAATCTGAATGTCGCTCACTCAGTATCCGCCTGGCTGATTAGAAATTGAAAAGACGGCGGAAGTGACCATATTTCCATCACAAACACAACTACAGTTTGATTTTATTCTTACTGTAGTAAAAAAAAGCTGTAAAATCAAATAAATTTATTAATTGGCTATGTTTAAAATCAAACAACATTTGCAAATGATCGGTTACATGTATCATTCGCTCACTGCATGAACCATTCACTCCTGATTCTAGCCCAACATAATTCGCCGCATGCATCGCTCAATGGTGAGATTCCAATTTGATGATAGTGCTGCACTGTTTTGACAGCAAACATCGTGCGAAGTGATCTGTATTTAAGCGATGAATAGAACGATCGATGATCGGATAAGTCCAGTAGCAATCAATAACAAAACCCGATCGCTGTACGTTCAGTTGCGAAGTGCGATCAGGAACATTAATTGAAAATGAGTGATTTTCGGAACACTGGGGCAGACCATCTGGTCCAGCTCCCTTACGCTCGTATATTTCTTTAAGAGCCTTTATCACGTCGCTTGGGGTAACTCTTATTTCGGGAATGCTGATATTACACGATTTTACTGCAGTCAAATGTTGAGTGCTAACGATATTATTGTGGTCAACGAAAGTGGTTTTAAAAAACTCTGTGCACAGTTGGACTGCCTCAGTCATGTCAGTTGATTGACGATTTCCATACGACAGATTCAGAGGAAGACCAGAATTACCTTGTTCGTTTCTTACATAGCTCCAAAAAGATGAGGGATCATTTTTGAATTTACGCTGGATACCGGCTAGGTAACGATGGTAACTGGTATCCTTTAGATTTAAGTACTCTAACTCTGTTGCTCTCACATGTTGCTTTGACACGTCCGTGGGGTTGCGTCTATATAGTTTTTTAGCTTGTCTCAGGCGATTTTTAAATTTGAATAACTCCCGATTCCACCATTCAATTTTTGTGGAGGTATGACAACGGCGCACGGGTACGTTTTTGCTCAAAATATCATTTATATAAGAGTAAAAAGCTTCAGTCGTTGAGTCTACGTCAAGCATACTGGTGTCTAAAATGGTTGGCCAATTTACTTGCTGAATGATAATATCGAGCTCGGGAAAGTTGCAGTTTCTAAAATCATATCTAGTATCGCTCGGTTTCAGGAAGAAAGCTATTTAACTCGTCGTCGAATATCCAAGAGACGTACGGCAAATTGTAATCGCCTATCACTAACAATGAGTTATTTCGCGAAAGCTGCTCGGATAGTTCTTCGATGCAAAGAGTGTGAGATTTGTAGCTGGAAGCACTCGAATCCGGACTCAAATTTTAACGGATGTTTGATTTATATGCCGTTTCGAAATGTTTCTGAACATTAATCAATAGCGTCTTCGCTGCTGGCCACTGGCTGTCCATGCAGGTATCCTAGGGAAGCTTGTTATCACTTCGAATTTTAGCTGCTGGTAAGGCAACATCTAGGCGTGACCTCGTGGCAGCGTGTTTGGCTATCATCTCGAAGAGTAGCGGTTCAAATCTGGTATCAGGACTAAATGTTTTCATCAGGTTGTTTGATTGCTTCAATAAGTAAATAAAACAAATGTGTAGCAGAGCTGGCATGCGTGCCGGCATGTATCGAACAAAGTTAAAAACAAAGCAATTGAGAAAGATGAATTGAGGTGATGGGAGGTTTTAAGATGGATGCCGAAAAACCGGCAGCACTACATTGGCTGGTGCTGACCAAAGTAAGAGAGAAGAGGAGAGATTTTTTTTTCTTTTTGCTGATTAAACGATTAATTGTGAGCTGAACAGAGGGCTGTTCGAATCTGTAATGGAACTTCAAAGTTTCAATAAGAACTAAATTTTAAGCTGAATAAAATGAACTTCAGCACATTGATTAAGCTGATTAAGCTTTGTTTGACCTTTTAAACGAGATTTTTGGTTGCTTGGGAGTCCATCAAAGGATGATTTCAATTTTTTTTTCAATCTATATTCAGGTTTAAAAATCGCTATCTGTGTCTAATCTGTATTGGCGTTGAGAAATCTGTATAATACAGAACAATCTGTATATATGACACCGTTGGAAACATTCTACAACAAAGTACTGTCAAAACATTACAGATCAGACCACTAGGAGCGGTGTGGAGGAGGAGGAGGGTAATATACATTGCGTCCAGATTTAAGATAACTTATGCTTGAATATAACAGAAAAGCTCGATGATAATTCGTTAGTCTTTTAACTAAATTTCCAACTATTCTTCAAAAAAGGAAGGAAGACTCATATCTTAAATTATTCATATCATATATTATTCATATCATGTATTAAATATTCTAGATATCGCCTTATTGGCAACATGACTGCAGAGCAAATTTTTTCATCGATTTCCAGCAAAAAAAGACTGGAAAACGTCCAGCAATCCAAATTTTGCTGGAAACTTGTGTTTTTTAAGGTGAAATTCTATTCGTTCAAAAGAATTTTTCGTTTGTTTAAATACTTTAAATATGAACTGCGAACCATAACTAAAACAATTTTCTTTTTTCTAGTTCTGAAAAAGTCCTACACAATTTGTCTCGCAAACTTTCTTAAAAAATGCTTCCAGGTAAGATATATTTTTCAAGTATCCCAGGATCAACAAGTTAATTTATTAATCTTTATTTCCAGCCAGAAAACAACTTTATATAGCAACTTTTAAGTAAAATATTTTATTTAAAAACATGATTGAAAATTCATGTCAATTTCCCAATATTTGGAATTATCTGGGAGACATTTTCGAAAGAACAGAGTTCTAGATTCCTAAAAAAGTCAGATAGAAGAAATCGGGAAGGTTTACATCACTGGATTTCAATGTTAAGGGTCATGTCCTGTGTACATACAGTGATGGACATAAGTATTCGACACTTTGAGTGTCTTTTAAAATTTTCCTTGGTTTAATATATTCTCTCCTTTTAATGGAAGAACAGATAATTATAGGAGATTCCATGCCTTTAGAACATTTCCCAGACACTATCCACAAAAAATGCAAATATCACAAACTATTTGAGTTAGCATGTGTCGAACTCTTTTGTACAGGCTTGTGATATTAAGCTCAGTAGGCAAGTCAGTTGCTTTCTAGGGGTTTAACCCCCCCCCCCATCCACCCTTCCCCCTGGAGATTTATTCCAAGTAAAATTTTCAGTTCAAGAAATAAATCTAACGCCGAGCTAGAAAATCTCTTGATCCCAAAAGTTGTTTAAAAATAAGTGTTAACAATAACAAACATGTCAGAAAATTGGCTCGCATCCGGCAGAATCTCTTTAAGCCTAATACATTTTATTTTCCGACACTTTGATTTTTAGTTGCAATTCCACCAAACTGTTGTTTTAAAAATCAAATTTTGGCACTAAAAAACCATTTATTGTCTATAGAAAGGGTTTTAAACCAACCATTTTAACTCCAAAATTCTTCCATCAAAACACTTATTTAACACATCAACAAGCTGTGAGCCATGCGCCAGGCTTTTACTACTCCATTACTTTATAGCTGATAACTTTGACTATCAAAAAAATCGTTCATGTCTTTACAAATGTTATACTGAATTGAAATATTTTTCAAAAAACGAACTTCAGCCCCAATTTTATTTCTAAACGTTTTTCCTTCTTATCAAATTGTATAATATTTAAAGTTAATCTTCTAAATGTTCAACTTTACATTCAAAAGGGTTTTGGTAAATTATACAAGGCAACTAAATTGACACTTTTCTCGAGGTGCAATGAATTAATGAACTTTCTTAGATGAATTTGGGAGCCCAAAATCCAAATATTCTATTAGTTTTTTTTTCTATCAGGTTTTGTTTTTTTGAAATTTCTTCTTGAAATAGGTAAAAATCATTCAAGAAATTTCAGCCCTTTTAAGACTTTCAAGACTTGTAATGATAAACTGTAGAATTTCACTTTTTTATAACACTGAATTTCTGATATAAGAATATGTAAGCTAAACATTATTCTTCAATTAAAAATATTACGAACCATTTGAGAGGGTTTAAGCCATTGTTACTATACGGACTTTCTCATGGAAAATCACCGTTTTTTTGTGCAATATTCAAAACCTATCACCAAATGACCATAAGAATAACACTTAAACTAAACCTAAACAAAGAAAAAAGTTGAAATTTCACATGAAACAACTCATTTGCTTCTAAATGCTTAAATTTGATTAGGAGAGATGTTTGTTTGTGAGCCTTCGAAAAACCAGATATTTTAGGATTTTAAAATTACATTTTAAGTAATATCAAAAATCTTCTAATAGAAAAATAGAAAGAATAGAAAAAATCTTCTAATAAAGCTTAGTTCTTTTAGAAATGGGACAGTTACGAATGCGTGTATCTCTAAAACCATTCGTTTGATCGAAACACTTTCTATGAAGAAAATGAAGGTAATGTTATTGTATTTCATGAAAAAATTTAAAAAAAATTATTTTTCGTTTTTTGTTAGAGAAAATTCTATTTTATTCTTGGTATCTCCCATTGGCCGGCGCACACTTTTTTCAGTCATGGTATTGATCAGTTTTTACAACTTATATTTCGTCAAATCTATGTTTTAGGTGGCTTAACCCTCCTTCTTCAATTTCTGATACTTTTTGGTCCAATTTTTCTCTTTTAAAAGAAACTGGAAGCATTTTAGTGGATACAGTTGTTTCGAAATAAACAAATTTGATTATTTTTGACCACATTTTTTAACGTTTTTAATGGAATTTCTGCTGGCAAAATCTGACAATAACGAAGTAAAACCATCATAAGATTGAACTTGAAAAAAAATCAGTTAGTATAAATCGTAGGTTGCGGATGGTTCATACAAGATTACTCTTTTTAGGCTTTTAAAAACAGTGAAATCCAAAGTTTCGATTTGAATTTTTTTGTTTTTTTCTCGCCGGAGCAGAATTTTGGCAAATCATTATAATTTTATACAAAATAACTAGTAAATACATATTTTAATATACTGGGGATCTTGCAACGAGCAGACACGGTATTGGATTCAAACGCTGGAATTTGTTTAAAATAGGGTATTTCATAAGTTTTGTCGTTCATCAGAAATCATCTGTCTCATAGCCTCGGTACCGGCTATACAGCTTACGAGCTCTGGAACCAACAAAAAATTGTTGTTTGAGGTTGGGTTTCAATGAGTCATGACTAGGCAACACTTTCAGCTTTTCGGAGAAATTTTTTTTGGATATTTCTGCGATCTACCCTTAGTTTTTCACTTATTGAAAATTAAAAATGCTGGTATGAGACTTGACTTTCCTGATGACCCTCAACCGTAGTTGCCGATCATGTGCTTCACTCCAATGCTTGATTTGAACTTTGTGGACATTACCGACAGTGTTTGCATACTTATCCACCACAAAAACTCAGTAATTCTTTGCATAATCATCGGTTTTGTCAGCTAACAATTTGATAATGACGAATTTTAAAGGAAACTGTGCAAAATTATTTTTTTCTTTTTCTCTTGCATCGTACATATCTAAAAAACGCGTAAATTTTAAGTTTTGAAAAAAATAGGTCGAAAAGTAATTTTTACAGGCAACAAAATGCCGTCAAAATTTTGAATATCCGATAACTAGTAAACGAGCCATAAGCAAATGAAAGTGTCCTATTTCTAAAAGAACTAAGCTTTAGTGATCGAAGTTTCCCCAGTTTACGGTATTCTATTTCAGAGCACTGATTCTTATGTCTGAAGTAGTGAACCTACATGTAAGAGAAGCGACGTCTGAAACACAAAATTCCAATCGATACAAAAGAACTATCAAAATCAATTCCAATCGATCCGAGCTTTTGTCGTAGAGCATTTGTCTTTCTAATTGAAAACTCAACCAAGTAGAGTATTGTGATTGTTGTTGTAGTTCAAACAGATAATATTGAAGCCCATGATATAAATTTATGATTAGGTGCAATTTTTTTCACTGCTTTGGTGGATCGTGTTCCTAGTTAGAAAACTATCCGAATGTTGAATAAATTCAAGTCATTCATACCGTTTATCGCGATCCTTCGGGCATCAAATTCAATTTGGAGCTTGAACATTGAGACTTAAAACAGTGCTGAGAATTTTTTTTGTCCAAGCTTTCTGCGATGTTGCCACATATTTTATTTTAAGAGGGATCAGACGTCGCTTCTCTTATATGCAGGTTCACTAGTCTGAAGCTTTCAATTCTGGTGCTCCGAAAATATTGATTAAAAATTTGTAAACCAGACTAGTTCAGAATTGCATCGATTTGAATCTTTTATTCCGATTTATTTTCAAACGTAAATATCATTATGATTTATTATTATTTCGAGTTTATCTGATGATCTTTAGTAGGAAAATAGTTTTAGAAATCAAATTTTCACTGTGAATTTTTTGATATAATTATTATTTCTAGCTAAATTCGATTTTCGAAACCCACCGCTCACCCCTCTCCTCCCCCTCCCCTACATGGAAAAAGCCTTATTTCAACTTGTTAATCAACCATTAAAATTTAGGTACTGGTTTGCTTCATATGTTTTAAGCGCTTCAAATTTAGATTGGTTCGAGCAATAACGTTATTAGTGAGGCGTTATCAAATGAATTTTAAGGTACAAAAACGAATAAATCGAAAATGTTAAAAAAATCGAAACAATCCATACTTGTATAAATTTAATTTAAAGCTGTTCTCTTAGACCCTGGTGTAACATTGATTTTCCAAAATATTTCAGAAATTTGTTGAATCCGCTTCTTTAATATTTCAAGCTGTCCTCCTAACCACCTATAAGTTCTCCGCAATAAGTTACTATATTTCAGCTGTCAACACAACACGATATTTTCATAACTATTTCAAGCTGTCCTCCCGATTCACTTCCACATATGTGTCCCAGTTGTCTTACGAATAATGTTTTTGCATTTTAAGCTGTTCTCTCAACTCTTAATACACTTGAATATTGCTTTTCCAAAACAATTGAATATCATCTGCACTTGTTGCATTTTCTCATTTTTCTTTTCTCTAACCACACTTAATTGGAACGTCAGTTGTCCTTTCCATTCGCTTTTATTTTAATAGTAAAAAATATACTCTGAATCCATTTGACCAAAAGGTTTCCGCTGCCCTATAGTTTCCATTATTTTTCCCCTGATTGTTTTCTCAAACAATTTTAGTTTTAATTTGTCCTAAAATTCCACTAAAATGTTTCAGTTGTTCAGTTTTTACACAATTTAAAACTTATTTCCTATTAACAGGTTCTAAACACTGTCGTTCACCTGTGATCTTTATTTACTCTATGATTTTTTTACCAAATAAAATTGGGCTTCATTCACTATTCTCTGTTCGTGTTTTCATATATTCTCTCTTAATTGACTACTTTATTGGAAGGCAACTACCACAATCCCAAATATGGAGATTTTCTTATCATATCTTATTCAACTGGAAACATTTTCATGTAAATATTTTTTTTTGTTAGATGAAAAGATGATTCATCCTGAGTAAACAAATTCAAAATATACGAGAATATGAAAGACAATCTTGATAGCCACAATTTTCCCGTATGTTTGGATAACGTGCCGCTATTAAGTCTACCCTCATTCTGAACACGATTTTTAAACAGAGTAATTTAGTTGTGAAGTAGAGTCCATCACATTATTTTTCTCCAAACCAAATTTGAAATCTAAATCTTTAACCCAATTTTTAGAATTCAATTCCAAAAAATCTCAAAATTGGATGCTTACTTTACAGCGGCTCCAAATATCGTGGAAAGCGACGCAGCAGCATTGGCGCGAGATCCACTGACATCCAGATGATTTACTTCCTCAATGCAATGATGAGAAGATACCGAGAGAAACCAAAAAAACAGCACCAGCACACATCTAAACAGCCTGGTCTCGCCCTAAGGACATTTGGAAGCACACTCGCGCGCGATCTTTCGTCACAAGTCACAATTTTATCGGATGTAGGTACGCATCGCGCAAACTTCGACCAACTACTAACCAAACTGGCTGGCGTATGGTTTGCCGGTTGGCATCTGCTGCTCCGAGATAAAAAAAAATGCCGAAAATGCAACAGAAACATGGAGAGAGCAAATGGTTTATGGTAGGGTGGTTGCAATTTTGGAACCCTTTGTTCGGGTAGGTACCCTATTTTGCATATGGTTGACGTTGTTCTTTGCCGAAAAGATATTTTCAAACTTTGTATTCGAATTCAGAAATTTTAAAGCAAAAAAAAAAAATTTAAAAAAAAGCAGAAATCAAACTGCGAAAGTTTGAATGAGGGCTCGAGGGCTGAATTACAAATGTTTGAAAACCGATTTTGATTATAGTTCAAAATTTTTCTTAGGAAAACAAATTTAACTTCCAAGTATAGAATCAAGTTTCAGGTTCAGGAATGGATCAACATTTATAATCTAAAATTCGGAAAATACCAGTAAAATTTATAATTAGAAATTAAAGAAGTTCGGGATAGAAATCCTCTTAAGGATAAATGTGAAAATTTCCATAGCAATAATTAAGCACGTTGGCGATAGAATGGAACCACCGCACTTGCAAGTGATTTAAACCGGAATTGAGCTAAATCAACGCATCCGAAACACGAGGGAAACGCATTTCCTGCTCTGTTTGTCCACACCAATGTAGAGCATACAGATTTCTGGAGAATATCGACAGCAAGCAATAACGACGACGACAACGGCAACAAGCATTTGGCTGTGATTCAGATAGCCGAGCATAGATTAGCCAACACAGGCGGTCGTTATGTTTTCGTTGCGGTGTTTCCGACTGTGGCATATTTTCAAATTTTAATCGAGACATTCTAATTGAATGATTTTCTGATTGAAACCCGAAGAGGATTCTACTACATCATAAAAAAGTTTCCTTTAAGAAAAATTAGAAAAGAAACGGGTTTGCTGCACAAAAACGATAATTTTTACTACAGAATTTGGATAAAAAGAAGTCAAAGCTAAATGAGCATTTTTCAAATTATTGTGCTACTTCTTCAGGTGCTGGTTCTTCTGCCTCTGCTGCAGGTTCCGGAGGTGGTTCGACAGTTCCTTCGACAACTTCTTCGACTACCGGACCACCTTCAGCCTCCTCAGCCGGAGCTGTTACGTTTTCATCAACGGCTTCTTGTGGTACGTTTTCTTCAACAGGAACTTCTTCAGGAGAGATCTCTGCCACAACTTCAGCAGCTTCTTCTGTAGGGGGATTTTCGCCAGTCTCTGGAATCTCCACCGGTTCTCCAACAACCTCTTCCACAACGCCTGGTAACTGTTCCTCAGCTTCTTCTCCTTCTGGTACCGGAGTAGTTGGCCGAACGGATTCCTGAATTTCGGACTTCTTTTTGCCCTTCCCTTTCATAATCTCGTTCAACTTTGTTGGTCTCGGTGGTGGGTGAAGCCTCAGTTGGGCTGGAACCTCATCGTCGTTGTACAAACGATCACTAAAATAGATCCGCTTCACCCGAATGTTGGCATGAATCTGTAGCCGAACCGTTTCAATGTAGTTCGTCCCGTAGGCTCGCCGGGTGAAATCGGCCAAATTAAATTGAATCTGGTTCCATCCGGGAGTCAGCGCCAAAGGCATAACGGTGCAAAAATTGTCAACCCGTGTAGAGCTTTGATAGTTCGATGCCCGGAATCTACGCATCAAGTTTCTATCATCCAATATCTAAAATTTAAAAGTTTAGACAATTATAATTATTATTCCTATAAAAAATAAACTTCTCACTTGGATTTCAAAAGAGAAAAACTTTCTCAAATTTTTCACTAGCAGCACCAAAAATGGAAGCTTTACGCCCAAAGAGGGGCAGGGCCTTCTAGGGGCCACCATGTAGGTCGTCGCCACATTGGATCCCATCAGTTCGTACGACATCAGCTTCAGATCTTCGTCCGTTACCCGTTTGGAGTGGCCATTTTTGGTGACCACGTCCCATATTTCGAGCGGTTTGCTGCCACTGCTGGAGAATACCGTAAGAAATCCGCTCTGATAGGTGTTGCGAAACATAATACAAGATAAATACAATAAATATGACACACGTTTGAATACGACTGCTGGGATGTTTTGTGTCTGGTGTTTATGTTACTGCTGAATAATTTCAAATTATTTTTTGGATTAAAGTCAAAGAAAATTTAGTAACATTGAATAAATATCATTTGGATTGAATGCATGTTTCACTTTTCCTGTCTGAACTGAACTCCTGTGCCAGTTTTCAGCTTTCTACGTCTTTTTTTTAGTTAGTAACTACAGGTGGTAAATCCCGGTTTACGGATTGTATTCCAAGGCACGGCGTTCCACCGAGTCACCCCAGTTTGCTACCCTGGGTCCAAATGGGAAGACTCATGATATACTCCGTGTTTACCTCCTACTCCCTAAACTCCTACTGGGACCACAGACCTAGTTCCCACCTCGAACTGTTTAACACACTGTGTTTCAATATTGGGTGGTCTATCCACACTAGTGCGCTTCAAGGCAATACTCATTAACGAAACCACTTTCAGCAAAAACTCTTATCTTTGCTACACGACGTCTGAACTCTCCTCAAACGACTTGAGAACCGACATCTCCTCGCAATGACTCGAGATTCCCACATAAACCTCTTCTTGGCGCGACTCGAGCCTGGTCTCTCCTCTAACGACTCGAAATCCGACCCCTCCTCGCTTCGACTCGAGGTTGACCTCTCCTCTGCACCATTCAAGGCCCGATCTCTCCTCTAGCGTCTCGAGATCTGACCTCTTATCGTAATGACTCGAGGTAACCACTCATGCCCCTCCTCTTGTTGATTAAATGCTTGATTCCTCCTTTTGCGTTTTGATGCCTGACCGCATATCTTAAAGACACGGGGTTGACCACACAAACCTCTCCTCCTGAAGATTCGAGGCCTGACCTCTCCTCTAACAACTCCAAACCCGATCTCTTATCTCCAGGATTCGAGGTTTGCCATCTTTATGCCCATTGTGTGCCGATCGCTTATCCTAGAATCGCGGCTATCACAGCACACGTGCGGAACTTAACGCAACTACTCGGATGATCTCCGACGAAGACGTCATCGGGACTTTGAATGCTACGACTCAGGTGTTTCCCAACAGTGACGACATCCTACACCGACTCTACCCGTGGGTATCTCCAGATAGTGGTTTACCTCCTTCTTACGAGGTCCACTACGAGAAAGGTATTGTCTTATCCCGAACTTTCCCCGTAAGAAGCGGCACTACTCAGATACTCCCCGGCGGTGGGGTATTCTACACCTGTTAGCGGCGCACCCATGACCTTCGCTACGCAGAAGATGATGCCATATCTTTGTAGCTTCGATCAAGAGACCGGATGCACACTACTCAGATGCTCCCCGGTGATGGAGTCAATCTACACTGTTCACGTAGGATGTCCTCCCCGGCGCTCTAGATCTAGGCTAAGCCTATCGTCGTTAGGTCATGTGCCTCGTGAAGCCTGCCCAAGAAGAACACAGCAATGAAGTTATTGATCCTATTTTCATCAGAGACTGAAACAACTGTAATCACATATGAACGGACCGTACTGATTTTTTGGAACCAGAATGCCAATTACCCTTTGATTTCATTGGCATTTGGGTATCAAAACGTCAGTGTTTTACTAAAATGTCAGTTCGGAAATTTTCGTCTATTTCATACCTCTGACTTTAATCATGCTAGGCATCAATAAATGTCAACCACAACAATCTTCTTCACAAAGGAACGAAACAGAACAAACTCGTGCTCCTCTGTATTGCTTCTCTATACAATTTTCAGCTTATATGTTAGTTACTTCTTGGAAAAAAAGGTTACAAGGCAGGTTACCCATGCAGGAGTGATAGTTCGAGGGACTGATTAGTTGGTGCGATGTTAACGGCATCGTCTTCTGCCGGTGCTACGCTCCAGAAAGATTAACACCTAAATTATGCAGCGCTCCCGTCGCCTATTGGAGATAGTAGAGGTTGGAACCATCAGCACCTATCACCTAGCATAAGGTATACCGGACAAAATGTCAGTGATTGATGTCACTTTTTCGAGACCATAATTGGACACTGAGATGAGCGGAAAACTGTGTGACCGATTAGACGTATACAGCGGTCACCACGTGATCTATTATTATAGTGAGTAGCCCGGAGCTCTGTAGTTGCAAGGCAGCCACTGGTCCAAGAACGGGGATGAAAACCGGAAGTTGTTCGCACAGAAAACTGTGTCAAAGTTATAAATATGAGAGTATCTCAAGTCCGTTACGCTTAGCAGCTTTCTGAAATTATGGCGCGACGATAAAAGTGTGGGGCATCACCATGTCCAGAATAGTTCTACCCATGCGATGCTGACGAACGACTTACTAGTGGACTTCATTAAGAAGTTGCCGCTGCTAGCTGCCTTAAAGCCAAGCGACGAGTTGAAGAAACGATGCCTTTTACCGAGCAGCCATATAAGCATCTAAGGGATAAGATAGGAAAACTGCTACACTGCGCTGTGCCAGATTGTAGCTAACCCATGAAGTCAAGTCTATAGAGATTGCCCAAGCTGTGCAAGACTTCGAAGTTGGTCTAATTAGCGAAGACCTTAAACCTCCTGAGCATCCAGCATCGAACAGACCCATTTATTTGGTGGGTATCCTAGGCAAACTGCGAGACAGGATAATCTTCAACTGATTCACGATCAGCGGAAGGGTGAAAGTAGGCTGTGGGACAGTTTGACTTCCGGTAAGGGAGTGAAACGCCATCTGGATGGCCTTTTTTAGGAGATTTTCATCCTATTGGATAATTTATCCCATAGGATCCGGATGGGGAAATTATAACAGAAAACGGGTGTTACGATCAACGTGAGGAATACTTTAAACCGAATCCTATCCAAAAAAGTCAGGTTACAAGTTTCAACCTATTGGACTAACCGCGTGTGTTTTAAAAGGGTTCCATACTCGGACTTGTTCTCAGGAACGCTATGTTTAATGAGGTATTAAAGCTGAAACAAGTGCGCAGATAGTCGGATTTGCGGATACGCTTCTGATTGTTTGTCAAACAATCACGGAGTTCAAAAAGCTCACAACGATGACTGAGGGGAGAGTAGAAATCTTCTCGAAAAACTAATCTCCAGGTAGTCCACCTTCAATCAAAGAACGACTGGTCATAAAAAATGAGCATCTTCGAAATAGTAGGTGAAATACCCCGGTGCCCATGTTAAAAACTACCGCAAGAGTGTTTCGGAGATCATCAACTCTTTGGCTTGGATTATTCGAACGTGCCATGGTCTAAAAAGTAGTAAGCGACGCGACGTTTCCTATTGCTTTAAGGAAGATTTAGGACATCGTATGACAACACCATTCAAGGCAACGCGATCTGAGGGTGCAATAAACCCCTCCGTTTTTTAGACTTTAAGGTCTCGCGTTGACACGATATGATTTTCTCTGTAAAAATCTATGATTTGAATGATCTTCAAAATTTATAACTCCATATAATATCCTTAGAGCAAGTTCACTGGTGTTGGAAAAAAGTGGTAGAAATTTTGACATTTTAAAGATTTTGCCATGCAAAACATTTTCAAAATCTCTGGCCTTCAAGTTTTTTTACAACACGTGTTGTATTTTCGCATGCTGTGATGCAAAAATAGCAATATTTCTATCACATACGGCTGGAATAGAAACAGTGTTGTAAAAAAATACAACGGCGAAAGATCTTGAAAACATTTTTGCATGGCAACATTTTCAAAATGTCAAAATTTCTACCACATTTTCCCAACACCAGTGAACTTGCTCTTAGAAGATAAAAGAGTCGACAAGTTTGATTGTGACATTAACTACTCAAAGCTGCATCTTTCAGTCGGCAATCGTTAGACCGAATGGGACATACGGTCGTTATTGAACTCTCATACTAAGAGCAAGTTTACTGGTGTTGGGATAAAGTGGTATAAATTTTGTCACTTTTGGCATATTTCGAAAATTTTGCCATGCAAAAACATTTTCAAGATCTGTGGTCTTCAAGTTTTTTAACAACACGTGTTGTAGTTTCGCATGCTGTGATGCAAAAATAGCCATATTTCTATCACATACAGCTGAAATAGAAAAAGTGCTGTAAAAATATACAACGCCCAATGATCTTGAAAACATTTGTGCATGGTAAAATTTTCAAAATGTCAAAATTTCTACCACTTTTTCCCAACATCAGTGAACTTGCTCTAAGCAGGGTTCAACACGCAGGAGTGCGTCCAATGAGAAAGAGCAAATAAAACGCAGCTCTTTCGTTCTCGGTTCACGCCAGTTCACGGGCACATTTGATTGCTCGAAATTCTCTCGAGAAATTTGCGACCAAAACGCAGATTGAAAATTTTTGAGCAGAGCGAATTCGCGCGCGGCTATTCGAGAGCGCGAGCGGTTCGGAAACTGCGTTTGCGTTTTTCTGCCGCGTGCGTGTAGGAACACCGAGCATCTACCGAGAGGACACGGCGGCTCACCGGACGGCGCGCGCGGCTCTCTTTAGCACACGGTGTGTTCGCCGTGTTTTCGTTATTAAGGGCCGACGGAATAATCTCTGCGAATAATTAAATCAATAGATATGGTAAAACAGATAGAAGCACGCAATAGCCTTGAGAGGAGGGTTATAACAATCAATGTTACAAGTTTTAAAATACATACTAGTAATAGTAACTAGCACTAGTAACTATGAAAAATTTACCATGCAATAGTAAAATTTCGCGAAAAACGCCAAATCAAAGAGCTTAACATAAGGAATGTTAAAATGAATGTTAAAAATATTCTAGCCACTAGTTATAGTTACCGGCACTAGTAACTATGAAAATTTTACCATGCAATAGTAAAATTTCGCGTAAAATGCCAAATCAAAGAGCTTTACACAAGGAATGTTAAAATTAATGTTAAAAATATTCTAGCCACTAGTACTAGTTACCAGCACTAGTAACTATGAAAAATTTACCATCCAATAGTAAAATTTCGCGAAAAATGCCAGATCAAAGAGCTTAACATAAGGAATGTTAAAATGAATGTCAAAAATATTCTAGCCACTAGTAATAGTTACCAGCACTAGTAACTATGAAAATTTTACCATGCAATAGTAAAATTTCGCGAAAAATGCCAAATCAAAGAGCTTAACATAAGGAATGTTAAAATGAATGTTAAAAATATTCTAGCCACTAGTAATAGTTACCAGCACTAGTAATTATGAAAATTTTACCATGCAATAGTAAAATTTCGCGAAAAATGCCAAATCAAAGAGCTTAACATAAGGAATGTTAAAATGAATGTTAAAAATATTCTAGCCACTAGTAATAGTTACCAGCACTAGTAACTATGAAAAATTTACCATGCAATAGTAAAATTTCGCAAAAAACGCCAAATCAAAGAGCTTTACATCAGGATTGTTAAAATGAATGTTAAAAATATTCTAGCCACTAGTAGGGTAAGTGAGCCCTATTTTGGCATGGTCCTTTTCTTGGCATGCCAACATGTCTTTTCATGTTTTTCAGGTCCAAATTGAGCCTGAAAAATTTTGAATATATTTTCATTGCAAAAAGAATAATTTGTTTCAAATCTGTGCATACCGAATTTTTTTATTCTTTGTACTTTAATAAAGAAGTAAATTTTTTTCAATCTGCATCCGAGGAAATTATGTTGGAAATCATCGTATGAAAATCAGATGAACTCACCTTTCTAGTGCAACTGTTAAATTCACATGCGATTTCAAACGCGGACATTCATTTGAAAAATTTGCAATAAATACTCATACTTACAGTTAAACTCGACAAAAAATCAAAAAAATACTAGAAAGACCAAAGAGTGAATATTTATTGAGGTTTTAAATAAAAATTTAAAACTAATTTTGTTCCTTTTCTTGGCATGCAACTTCAATCGAAATACACCACCAGTGTTGGAAGCTGGAAAAAATACATGTTAATTAAAGAGGTATTTTTGGGTTGATGTTTTCCCCAAAACTTCATTTAAAACTACGCATAAATGTTTTCATACTAATTGGGTTGTATGATAAGACCGTTTCTATCAACTTAAGCTTTGAAATAAGTTGGAGAACATAAGAAATTCGACTAACTAAAAGTCATATCCAAGCATTGAAAATGCAAAAATCGCTATTTGGGAACCATGAATCGAAGGTACATTGGTATGCGTGCTAACAGCATTTGCATTGCAAACTGCCGAGCAAAAGCCACGTGGTCTCCTACAGAACACAGTGGTTTGAAATATAAAAAAAAAACTAAGTTAACTTAAGATGTTTTTCTTATCCAAAAATTGTAAGATCGGTGGCAATTTATGACTTAAATATATAAAATACATAATTATTTGAGTTTTGGAATCGTTTTCTATTGCTTGGGAACCATATACTCAGAGTTTTTTTTTTTTTTTTGATTTTTGTTCTAATTTTTTTCTTGGAAACAGAACCTGGAAGTTCAGGAAAATATCGTTTTCTTTTCAATTATTCCTTAAAATATGTGAGTCGATTTAAAAAATATTTACAGCAAGGTTTACATTATAACATCTTTTTGGCGTATCAATCCACTGCGCAACGCCCCGGGCATTCGAGATGGCTCTTGCCAGAAGCTCATAATCTCAGCTACAAATTCAAAAGGGCAAAATTTTGAAATTCCATTCAAGGAATTTTTCAATTTCTTACTTCATGGAGCCAAACTCCACAATACGAAGACAGTTGTTTGGTATTGAAAATAACCCGCATTGCGGAATTTCTGGACTTCCGACTTTTTGAAATGAAAGCTTATTTTGTGCTTCCCATCCAACCAAGTTCATCAATGTTTTCAAAAGCCTTTTTGTTGTATGAGTGGCGCCCGGTGTTCAATCGTCGCATAGAACTTTACGCCCAGCTGACGTCATTCTGTCAGTGGCCTTATATTCAGAATAGCCAACGATTCTGTTAACTGTCAATTGAGCTTTGTTGGTAAAGATCTATTGCACTCTACTGGTGGCCAAGAATCGGATCATAGAAACGGAAAACAATTGGTACGGCGGCCAAGTAATTGGAGCACCGCAGTGAGTACTTTGCATGCATTTTGCTCACATTATTGAAAGTTCCATAGAAAACACATATTTTTTTTTTTTTTAATAAAGAAATTTAAATTTCTTAGCGGCCCACCACACTCCCCCACACCAAGAAGCTCATTAGAGCCCCCTGGTAATGGACGCTAACTGTTCTCAGCACGTCTGGCAGCAAAAGGGAAATAAAACAACTCGCGATCAAGATTTAATCATGCTGAGAACCTAAAAAAATTATTTAAACGAGGGAATGTAACGATACAACAACTAAACTACAACATGAATCTCAGTGGAAAGATATTTTCCTTTGAAGAGATACATGCGTTTCTATTATTAAAGGTACAAACAACAAAAAACAAATTAAAAATTGAGCTTAAGATAAGATTAATTAAAACTATTAAATTAATAAATTAAATTAAATGAATTATTTATCCAGCTAAGAAAATTTCAAAAAGGTATCTAATTAACTCTAAAAAAGTGGTTGGCTGAACATCAAATTAAATTTTCTTTGAAATATTGCATTAGTTTGTTCTTGAAATGGTTCCTGTATGTTATGTTTTTTATGTCAGAGGGAAGACATAAAAAACATTTTTGTTGAACTATAAGCAAGTTAGCAAGTAAATTCTTCAAAGGGTGTTCTATGGTACACTCAACAGGAAGGTTAAAATGTCGAAAAAAAGGATAAACCATGCCGTAGGTGCCAATGTCGGGTACATTTACCCTACTAGTTACCAGCACTAGTAACTATGAAAAATTTACCATCCAATAGTAAAATTTCGCGAAAAATGCCAGATCAAAGAGCTGAACATAAGGAATGTTAAAATGAATGTCAAAAATATTCTAGCCACTAGTAATAGTTACCAGCACTAGTAACTATGAAAAATTTACCATGCAATAGTAAAATTTCGCGAAAAACGCCAAATCAAAGAGCTTAACATAAGGAATGTTAAAATGAATGTTAAAAATATTCTAGCCACTAGTAATAGTTACCAGCACTAGTAACTATGAAAATTTTACCATGCAATAGTAAAATTTCGCGTAAAATGCCAAATCAAAGAGCTTTACACAAGGAATGTTAAAATTAATGTTAAAAATATTCTAGCCACTAGTACTAGTTACCAGCACTAGTAACTATGAAAAATTTACCATCCAATAGTAAAATTTCGCGAAAAATGCCAGATCAAAGAGCTTAACATAAGGAATGTTAAAATGAATGTCAAAAATATTCTAGCCACTAGTAATAGTTACCAGCACTAGTAACTATGAAAATTTTACCATGCAATAGTAAAATTTCGCGAAAAATGCCAAATCAAAGAGCTTAACATAAGGAATGTTAAAATGAATGTTAAAAATATTCTAGCCACTAGTAATAGTTACCAGCACTAGTAACTATGAAAATTTTACCATGCAATAGTAAAATTTCGCGAAAAATGCCGAATCAAAGAGCTTTACACAAGGAATGTTAAAATGAATGTTAAAAATATTCTAGCCACTAGTAATAGTTACCAGCACTAGTAACTATGAAAATTTTACCATGCAATAGTAAAATTTCGCGAAAAATGCCGAATCAAAGAGCATTACACAAGGAATGTTAAAATTAATGTTAAAAATATTCTAGCCACTAGTAATAGTTACCAGCACTAGTAACTATGAAAATTTTACCATGCAATAGTAAAATTTCGCGAAAAATGCCGAAACAAAGAGCTTTACACAAGGAATGTTAAAATGAATGTTAAAAATATTCTAGCCGCAAAAAATAGTTACCAGCACTAGTAACTATGAAAAATTTACCATGCCATAGTAAAATTTCGCAAAATTCGCCAAATCAAACAGCCTTAAATAAGAATTGTTAAAATGCATGTTCAAAATAATCCAGCCACTAGTAATAGTTTCCAGCACTAGTAACTATGAAAAATTTACCATACAGTAGTAAAATATCGCAAAATTCGCCAAATCAAAAAGCTGAACATAAGGATTGTATATGCATATTGAAAATATACTAGCCACAAGTAATAGTTACCAGCACTAGTAACTATGAAAAAATACCATGCAAAAGTTAAATTTTGCAAAAAACGTCAAATGAAAGAGCCTTACACAAGGATTTTTAAAACGATTGTTGAATATATGCTAGCCACTAGTAATAGTTACCAGCACTAATAACTATGCAAAATTTACCATGCAATATTAAAATTTCGCGTTTTTTGCGAAATTTTACTTAGCAATTTTTCATAGTTACTAGTGCTGATAACTATAACCAGTTGCTAGGATATTCCAACATTCATTTCGACATTCTACGGGTAAGGCTCTTTGATTTGGCATTTTTCGCGAAATTTTACTCGTTCATGGTAAATTTTTCATAGTTACTAGTGGTGGTAACTATAACTAGTGGCGAGAAAATTTTTAACATTCACTTTAACAATCCTTGTGTAAAGCTCTTTGATTTGGCGTTTTTTGCGCAATTTTACTTTTCCATGGTAAATTTTTCATAGTTACTAGTGCTGGTAACTATAACTAGTGGCGAGAAAATTTTTAACATTCACTTTAACAATCCTTGTGTAAAGCTCTTTGATTTGGCGTTTTTTGCGCAATTTTACTTTTCCATGGTAAATTTTTCATAGTTACTAGTGCTGGTAACTATTACTAGCGGCTAGAATATTTTTAACATTCATTTTAACAATCCTTGTGTTAAGCTCTTTCATTAGGCATTTTTCGCGAAATTTTACAATTGCATGGTAAATTTTTCATAGTTACTAGTGCTGGTAACTATTACTAGTGGCTAGAATATTTTTAACATTAATTTTAACAATCCTTGTGTAAAGCTCTTTGATTTGGCGTTTTTCGCGGAATTTTACTATTGCATGGTAAATTTTTCATAGTTACTAGTGCTGGTAACTATTACTAGCGGCTAGAATATTTTTAACATTCATTTTAACAATCCTTGTGTAAAGCTCTTTGATTTGGCGTTTTTCGCGGAATTTTACTATTGCATGGTAAATTTTTCATAGTTACTAGTGCTGGTAACTATTACTAGCGGCTAGAATATTTTTAACATTCATTTTAACAATCCTTGTGTTAAGCTCTTTCATAAGGCATTTTTTGCGAAATTTTACAATTGCATGGTAAATTTTTCATAGTTACTAGTGCTGGTAACTATTACTAGTGACTAGAAAAATTTTTACATTCATTTTAACAATCCTTGTGTAAAGCTCTTTGATTTGGCGTTTTTCGCGAAATTTTACTATTGCATGGTAAATTTTTCATAGTTACTAGTGCTGGTAACTATTACTAGTGGCTAGAACATTTTTAACATCCTACATTAATTCTTATAACCTTCCGCCAAATCCCATTGCGCGCTTACATATATTTTAACTATCCTGTTGATAAAATCATACACACAGAT
This sequence comes from Uranotaenia lowii, assembly GCF_029784155.1. Classification (NCBI taxonomy): domain Eukaryota; kingdom Metazoa; phylum Arthropoda; class Insecta; order Diptera; family Culicidae; genus Uranotaenia; species Uranotaenia lowii. Next base: position 82,012,890 of record NC_073693.1, read on the forward strand.
TTCTCAATCGGCACTGCAAACAGAAACACGAACGAAACACAAGGCCCTCACTCGAGCCCGTGCGCGCCGCCCGGTGACGAAAAGAGGGCCGCCTCGGACCATTCGGAGAGCCGCCGCGCGCTGCATTGTGAGCCGCTGCGTCCTGTTCTTTGAGCCAAAAGAGAGGCCTCACCCGCCGCTCGATTAGGACGCGCGAGAGCTAGCCGTGCCTGTTTGACTCGGCCGCTCGCGCAGATTTCGGATAGTGCATCTCGTCGACGAGAACGAGGGGAAAAGATTGAGCGCGCGTGTTTTTGTTTCGAGCGAGAGCGCGTCAACGGCCAGAACGCAAACGAAGAAGTGTTTCGCTCGAGAGGAATGGTTTGCGTGTGCCGCGCGCGTCTAAAAGAGTGCGTTTTGTTGAACCCTGGCTCTAAGTCATTATTATTGGACTAAAGAATGGAAAACTTTACACAAAGAAATAAATAAATAAATAAATAAATAAATACTGAAACCACTCCTCTTTCTCAACCTGTTGCTCAGCTACCCCGAAATTGGAAAGATTTTCTGTGTTGATTTCCATCGACTTGGTCTTTCCGACATTGACTTTGAGACCTGCTGCCTCGGAGCTTTCGGTGAGGTCGTCGAGTTTGATCTGCATGTCTTGTTGTTTTTGGGCGAGCAAAACAATATCGTCAGCCAGTTCAAGATTATTCAGTTGCTCCATTATCGAAGGATTCCACGGCAATCCTCGGTTCGGTCTACAGTAGACTGGCCCATAACCAAAAAAAATCCTTATATTCCACGCGGTATCCCTTAGATTGGTGCCTTTAGGTGAAAAAATGACTTTCTGAAAGTTTCAGGTCATTTGGCAGAAGCACGAGCTGGCGCAAATGACTTAAAATTTGTATGGAGATTTTCGGCAAAATGTATGAAAAATCGACATACTTTCACTCTTTGTGTTCTAAAATATGTTTCCAGTATGCTAGAAAGCTCAGAATTTCAGGAACTGTTGTTCAAACAATGAAAAACAAGTTTGTAGAAGGTTGTGACGCGATACGACTTGACTGAGATGAGTTATTCACAATTGAATGTGTGTTTTTCCCATTTCTTTAATATATCGTGAACGGTGTATGGGCTAATAATCGCACTCACTTGATCGCATCGTCACACAATGCAGCAGTTCATAGTTTTTCAAACATTTCTTTCAACTTTTTGCAAAGATATTTGTTATAAAATAAGTAACAACTTTGCCGATGACACAAACTTTTTATCTGTTATTCTCATTGTGTGACATGCGATCAAGTTAGTTCTAATAATCCACCCATACACCGTTCACGATATATCGATGAAATGCGAAAAAGATCACACTTTCAATTGCGAATAACTCATCACAGTCAACTCGTATCGCGTCACCATTTTTTACAAACTTGTTTGTCATTGATTGAACTATAATTCCTGAAATTCTGAGCTTTCTAATATACTGGAAACACACTTAGAATACAAAGAGTGAAAGTAGGTCGATTTTTCATACATTTTTCCGAAAATCTTCATACAAATTTCAAGTCCTTTGCGCCAGCTCGTGCTTCGGCCAAATGACCTGAAACTTTCAGAAAGTCATTTTTTCACCTAAAGACACCAATCTAGGGGGTGCCGCGTTGAAAAGAATGTTGTAAAAATCATCCCATACAAATTTGGGCCAGTCTAGTCTACAGTCAATCGATCGTACTGTGCTTGGATGTGATGATCTAGTTTCTCTGGACTCCTCGTCGTCTTAGAGCAACCTAGATGTTTTCGTGGTTCAGTCAGTCGAATGCTTTTTCGAAATCAACGAACATCAGCAGAAGAGAGTCCTGGAATTCGATGATTTGTTCCAGTATGATTCGTAGCGTTGTGATGTGGTCCCCACATGATCGTTTGGTTTGGAATCCATCTTGTTGTCGTCGGAGTGTGGCTTCAATTTTCTCCTATTCAGGATCACTTTGCAGAGTGATTTGTGAGTTCGATACATCAATGTTATGCTACGCCAGTTACCACACTCTGTTAAGTCTCCTTTTTAAGGCACCTTCACAAGGATACCCTGTATCCAGTCCTCTGGGAATGTTGCAGTATCCCAAATGTCAGCAAAGACAGTGCAACATTTGTGCTGACAAGGCGGGATCGGCTTTCAGCATTTCAGCAGGGATGCAATCGATCCCAGGCGCTTTTTTGGATTTCATGTCTTTGATTGCCGCTTCTATTTCAGTCAGCTTCCGAGTTAACGCCATTAATGCGACTTACTGATAGCGCTTCGAGCTGCGGGTTCTGTTGGCCTTCGCTATTCGTGACATGAATAATTTTTCTTATGAGAGTCATGCCAGTATTAGTCTATGTTTGTAGCGTCCTGAAACATATTCATCATTTGTAAAGCAGATGAGAGCTTGAAAGCTATTCTTCTCACTGACACTGTGAACTTGGGTAGAGCTTCTTTTTGGGCTGTTTGAAAAGTGAGAATTCATTACGCGAAATTCTGAATAAAAATAAGCTTTAGATATTAATATTGTAGTTTCAAAGGAGTCAGTAGTGGGCGTAGTGGGGGAGAGAATTCACAAGGCATTTGACCTACAGAGCTATAAATTTTCTAACAGAAAAATCGATGGTTTCCAGGATACACAGTAGGGTTGTTTATTCTCGACAAAAAGCAACAATCTAGACGTAGAATCCTCCATTGATTACTTTGTTGTTTCTCGATTCGGGTGTGGTAAATTTGCAAATTTCATATCAATCCAAATCTATCGAAAATGAGTGACCGAAAGAAGCGAGTTTCAACGAACCCAAAACAAAAACAGCCTCCGGGAACGGTTTCGGCCACGAATCTGTCCAAAGCCAGCAGCACCTATCCCAGCTACAGCAGATTCCAACTGACCTAGTAAGTGGGAATGAATGTTTTGTATCGATTACTCTGTCGTATTAAGTGTTGTTATCCCAATTTCAGTCCCGTCGTCTGTCGTCAACGATATCACCGTGACAAACTGCGCTACAACAAACAGTTCCAGTACGAGTTGAAAATGCTGGAGCTGATGCAAAACTCGGCCTACGACTCGATGCGTTTCCATAGGTCAGTACCGTGTTTAATGTCTCTACCTTTGAGAAAGGTTAAGTGTTGTCGATAATCAAATGACTTTCGTTTTGCAGACACGTGGCAATAACCACGCTGTGGCCTCCGTTGCACACCAAGAAGGAAATCGATTTTGTGCTGGATAAGTTCTTCCGGCTGCCGGATAAGCAACAGAGGCGACTGCACGAAATCATGAATGCTCCCGTCCACTAGGAAAGACGAAGATTTGATGGATTAAATCACAGTTAAATGTTACAAGGTTGAGATGGATTTCTTTCTTGTTGATTCAAATCAAAGATATAGTAGTAAATCTGTTGGCCGTAGATGGTTTATAGTTTAATATCTTGTTTTATTTTCGTCTGTCACCTAATATAATCATCTCGATGAATTGGCTACAAATATCTTCTACTGCTACTAGGGCTGCTACTATTGTACACAATACATTTTCTCACAAGAATCTTCTTACAAAAAATATAGATTTTTAAAATCAGACATTCATAGGGAAATACTTAGACCCTCGTGAGCACTTTGCTAAAGTTCGAATTACTTTTAAGGATGAATTCCAAGAATATTGTTTTGTTCTGAAGTCCGTTTATCAAATTTACAGCAAATTAATAAATGTAGAGATAAGTTTAAACTTTTTCGATTTCCACATTTCTTTAAAAAAAAAGGAAGTTAAAGGCAACTATAAAGTTAAGGCAACCATAAATAAATTGGACCACATTTCTCAGTTTTTCGTCAATTTTATCCGAGAATGGATCATGTGATTAAGATATGATAATATTTTAATGATTTACTGATTTGCGGATAAAAATAACACATTTCAAAGGTGATGGAAAGTATTAGAGAAAATGTGATAATTTTCAGGTACGAAGATGTACCAAGACTAACTCAAACATTAAATTTTAAAAAATAGCTTTTTTTTAATTTTGCAGAAAATTTCATAATTTTTCAACAAGTGTTCATATTTTCCGACGATTTGTTATTAAATTTGAACTTTAATTTTAAACCTTTTGCGTGGCGACCGTCAAAAGTTAGTAAAGATTCTTCTAAAATGTGGATATTAGGACGAAAAAATCACGTTTTCACCCCTTGGTCGCTTGAAATGCCTAAACTGTGACCTTATTCATCGTATTTATGCCGTGGAACTTTATTTTTTTCCAAATATTGGGACAAAGGACCTTGGAAGGCAATTTTCTTAGAATAAGAGATTTTCAGAAGTTCTTGATCAAAAGTTTATTCTATTCGAAGCGATACTTTTTCAGAAGATCACTTTATTCTTTTCATTTGCATAGTATTAAATAATGAACTGCCACTGTTTATTGTCGCTGAATCCTAAAACCAGAGTTTTTTTTTTTCAATATCATCGCCGAGAACATTCACTGGCGACATTTTATTTTAATCAGAAACATCTTCCAAGTGTCAAAACCAGTACAACAGAAAAACTTGCCGATTATCGAGTTTTTGCTGACTTGATACGACATTTTCCATCTTCGCGCTTTAATTTCGGATTTCATCTGCAGTGCCAACATTGTACAGTTGAAAGAAATTTCTACCTTTTTACAAAACTTTTAGCTTTAAAATTTTTCGAGTATGGATTCGTTTTATTCGAGTGAGAAAATGTACTTTGTAAATAAAATTAGATTAAGTTCTGGGTGGATCTATGAAAATACTCTATGATTTGAAACTTTTTGGCCTTATGGATTGGAACTGTGTTGCTACAACTGTGTGATATATAACTATCCTGTAGACTTGTGAACGTCGGACCTAATTGCAATGTACGAAACGCGTTAAATCCAAATGTAGGTATTTCAAATACGATATTAAAACGGTAAGTAAGATTCAAAAACAGATTTCAATATAATATTTTACTACTTATTAACAGGAGGTAAACAACTTCATCGGAATGCAACGTTAAGATCTACGGATAAATAAAAGCTCCTTTTTCGCTTCGTAACACTGCAATTACTTCCTCGTTTTGAAGTTTGGTTCATAGGTATCCTCAAAATTGTACACTTACATATATACTTCTTGATGGATATCTAACGACTATTGCTATGAAAACACTACAAGTTGATATATTTCAAAGGTGGATCAGTTTCGTATTTGTATTCGTCATATATGCTGTAATCGGTGTACAGTAGTAAAGTGGTTTATTTTTGTTTTATTCAATAATATTGATTTTTGAGTATTGTGTGTTCGAACAATAGATGATTGTTTATGCTTCTATATTTGGTTACATTCAATTCCTACTATAAGAATACCAGAATGGCATTAGTCATCATGACATATTCTATTTATCTGCACTGCACATACTCTTTTTTCGATCATCCCCAACATAACACTAACTAATCAAATGCTTAACGTACTCTTAAAATGAACCAATATCACAAAAAATCGTTAACTTAGTATTCGTTTGACACAGCATAACTGTAAATATCTGTAACTAACTCACTGAAAAAAACTTATGAAAAAAATATTCGAGTCGCAGACTACCGATAATTTTTTTTTTTTTTTAAAAAGAAAATGAACACTACTAAGGGGTTGCAAGTATTTTTAAAAGACTTGGAGGCTTTTAACTTCGAGATACTGTGATGTCTGGTTTAAATATCGTTGGTAAAAAGTATACTAACTGCCATTTTTTAAATCACCCTGCATATCAATCGAGCCAGAACATTTTGTTCCTAAACAGTCCTATTTTTGGAAGTCAACTTTAATATCATTGTTTCACTTTTTTTTCGTATGTATATCGCGTCCTTGTTTAAGTAGCTTCAATCGTCTCCACCGGGTACAAATAGGTCAGGATTGCGAAATAGTGTACTCCAGCTGCCAAAACCACAAACATATGCCAGATCGCGTGAGCAAACGGAAACAATCCATCGGATTTGAAAAATACGATTCCCACGATGTACAGCAATCCGCCAAATTTCAGTTCCGACATTCCGGTGAACTCGTGACCCCACAGTATGATCACTATCGAAGGTCCCAGTCCAATGACGACGTAGAAGAACGTTTCGAGACACTTGTACCGTTCGTGGAACATCTAAAAGAAATAAAAGTATGTCACTTCGAATTGAATTTCAAACAAGATATTTTCCCTACCTGTTGATAGATGATGCCCAGGATGGCCATCACCCAAATGCACCACTTGATGACCGAGACGATCTCCGGGTGGGTCGTGTGACCCAGGCTGAGCCACGGATAGTATGATCCGGCAATGAAAATATAGATCATGGCTCGATCACATCGATGTAGCACATCCTTGAGCGGTCGATTTCGGTTGCAGTAGAACACACAGTGGAAGAAGGTCGATACGAAGAACAGCATCGCGAGGGCAGCTCCGTAGATCAGCGCCGCTAGGACCTGAGCCGGGCTAGAGCTGCGCCACAGCAGATTTATGCCCCCGTACACCGACGGAAGTACCCAGAGACCGTGCGTTATCACATTGGCGATGTGTTCGACCTTAAAGATGTTGAAGATTCGTTATTTAAAAAAAAAAAACATTTAAAAAGTACTAGCTATCGGGATTAGTAGACTTATCTCAGATCATGGCAATTGTTTTATGTCTTATAATAAATGGCCTTAACACAGCCCATAGACAAGCTAGGGTTATTACCCTGCTCTCTACATTTTTTTTCCGGGAGTTTAACACTACGGCCATTCTTCCAAACGTGCTCTCTTTATGGAGAATCGATTATTCTACACCTATATTTACCAACTTTACTTATCTCACTTAGTGTCTTACCAAGTTCGTCACACGACTTGTATAACGTTGCATGCTCGGGGAATCGACCGAACATTGTGCACGTGTTGGTAAGCCCGTAAGATTCAATGCATGATCGCGGGGATGCAGTTCTCTTCAACCCGTGTGGAACACATCTCTCCGAATTAAGCTTTTTTTTTTTCAGATTTAAGTTTTTTTTTCTCAGATTTGAGCTTTCATCTCCAATGATCTTAAGGCAACAAAAGCTTAAATCAGAGGAAAAAAAGCTTAAAAACGAGATTCACTAACACTTAGTAAAAAGATGTTGGTCACACAATAAATAGAGAAATACCGTAGCATTGCATCCCCGTGTGCTTGATTGACCGCGCCCGCGACAGGAAGACTACGAAAATAAACACTCGTCTTCTAACTTACACACGAAGAACACATGGTAAAGTGGTGCAACTGGCAAGCCGAGTTGAGAGAGTAGTTTTAAGTTCGATGCTCACTATCCCGTCGGCATTTTTGTTATTTTCTTATTCCTTGTTTGGGTAATTTTGAATAACTGATATTTTTGTTCTATGTTTTTTTATTAGTATTTCAAGCAAGTGGAAGCAAATTACAGAAACAGCTAGGAATAAATGCTGCCAGACACTGTTAAAGACGTCGGTTTGCTTATTTTTCTTCAAAAAGCTTAGATGAAAAAACAAAATTAGATCAATTCATTCCATTCGCTCCTTATTTAATATATAAACATATCATAAACGAATTTCTGGGACGAGTTTTACTTTTGAAGGAAATTTTTCAATACATTTCAAATTCGAATTTAAATAGTTAATGTTTTGCTGAAGTAAATCTTAAGTCGAAACCGAAGATTAATCATGAAGATCTATTGGATATTTTGAGGACGTAGAAGAGAATTTCCCAGGAGAAAAGATGCTTCCTATTGGCTGAGCTTCACACGGTTGGAACGTGAAATTTAGAAGTTAGTGAAGAAAAATGTGGGTGAAAAAGTACGCATCCGAGGTTATGCATACATGTATAATTGATAGCAAATACGAAGATCTCCAAAGAATGTGGCATGATGAAGATAAACAAAAACCCAAGCTAAGCTCCCTTCCTCCTCAAAGGCAGCTTCGAAAATCTAAAAATAAAATGATAGCATAGTGCTTTAAGCAAACACACACAACACTGGAATTGTAACACCGTATAGGGCCGTCAACAGTTTTTTTAAACTTCTTCGTTTTTTTTAATGGAATAAAGTAAAAAAAAAAAAAAAGTATTATTTTGATTTATATTTTCTCAACTCATTGTAATATTATTTTAACGGTAGATCCAATTGGCAAGTTTTTTCATCAACTGTATATATTATTTAAGATTGAACCATATACTCATGTGGGTTGAAATGCGACATAAATCCACATTATTCTTCCAACAGTATCAAACGAGAATTTCAATTTAAGTATCGGACTACCGATTGACGTAATTTGAATTAATGATATTATGTTTTTTATATTATTTGGGAATCCTTTTGATTTTCGTACAGTACTCGCTCATTAATAGAACAGTTTTTTTTATGTTCTTGGGAGCTGAGATAAAATTCAAATTTAAGCTATAATTGTTCTTATAACTTCAATATTTTAACTTATAAGTGAAATATTATTGAATGCTCCCTTATGTCGGTCGTTTCAACATCTATAAATCGGTCGTCGGTAATCGAATAGTTTCGGTAGGAGAACACACCCTTTGGTCATAATATCGTTCGATTAACGAGCTAGTATATAGTTCAAGGAATCGGTGGGTGATTATTGAACTGTCAAAAAGAAATCGATTTTGAGAGTTACAGAAACAAAAAGATGTTTTTTTTCCCAATTTCAACAATATATGCCAAAAAGCGTTGAATATCCAACATTTAAAATTTATGAAAACTCGTTAATTTTATGTAAAACAGGTTGAATTTACTATGAATTTCACATTGCTTTTGAATCTTTTTAAGAATTAGTTCCATAATAAGTTAATAATTAAAAACACACAGGGTGACATATTCAATAGAGTTGTTTATGTATGTTTAGTTAGAAGTTTTCAAGGTTTTAGTTATTTTCAATAGGGATGGAGAAAGCTTGAGCAAATAACTATTTTCTTTTGGATCTGGGTGTTTAAAGGAGAATGTTTTACCTCCCAGGAATACTTCAAGTTTGATGTTTTCAAAAGAGTAATACCAGTAGGTTAATAAACTACATATAAATATTTGGCATGTTTGGAGTAACAAGTTTCCAGATTGTGTTTTGAATCTATTCAAAAATAAAGTAGGGTGGTCGCAGAAACAACAATTATTATAAATGCTCGACTAGAAAATAAACATGAGGTGAAGTTAGGTCATATAGTAATGAAGCTTAGAAACATTAAATTTTTAAAATATTTCAATTTAGGTTTTATACAAAAAAAAAGAAATTAATAAGTTGTGTTATAGTAAACTTTTGAGTATCCGCCAATTCCCAAACAATAATTTACAACAGCTTCAGTCAACTATCTAAAACCTTAGGAAAAATGGAGCATCTGGTGTCTATAATATTATAGAACAGTTTCATTCGAAAATTTTAGGAGATAGAAAGATTTAATTGAAAGTCAGATCCATACACTTGTCAAAAATGTTTCCAGATCTTATCCTTTTGCCCACATTCCCAAACGATTTTTTGCTAGGATGCAGAGGTGACCTCGGTCCTAAAGCGCAAATTTATGTCTTTCATCCCTTTCTCTATTTTCCTCACTATCTATTGACTACAAGGACGTGGTCGGCGCCGTTATTGATGGTCAAAGAGAGAGCATCAGTTTAGTGCATTGAGAATGAGCTTCTAATCCCAAGAACCATTCTTTTGACCCTTGTTCAAAATTGGTGGCCTCGGTCAATCACGGAGAAGCAACCATTGGCGATGTGGAACTTGTTCTACTGAACCACGCCTGCAATCGTGGAATTCGAAATGCATTCGTTTCAAAACACTGACAAACATATTATCATTTGTTTTTAACTTCTATGCCTCAAAAAGTGATTAACCAAATTGTTGAAAGATTATCTTTAATTTGAAAACTCTTGATATAGCATTTCGGGTTCGGGTGATTGAGGTGGATGTGAGTAGTCAATCAAGCTAAGCTAAGCTAAGCTAAACATATCATAAACGAATTTCTATCTGTTGGTTTTTTCCCTATAGTCTTCGTTTTTCGGTTTTGATCACCGCACTTTTCTATGGTTTTCTTTGATTGATATTTTTCGCTGATTTACGTAAGACGAAATTAAAACTGCTGTTTTTTACGTTTCGGTCTACTGAACTTCAGCCATCTTCAGAAAAACTGTATTGAACACGTTCATCGCCACGCTCATTTTGCTAGTTTTACTAGCTGGGCCCAAAAAAAAATCTCGGAGCGAAAAACGGGTTTCATGACGATGAACGTGTCAAAATAGATTGAAAGTCAGCTGGTCAGCCGTCGTCCCTGTGTGCTTCAGATTGGTTCGTCGTCGGTTTGATGTTAGGTTAGATCGTTCTCTTGAATTGAGGCGTCCCTCTCAGCTTTTTATTAGAGCGTTGTAGATGCTTGAGATTTACATGGCATCTCGCTCTGAAACACACCGGGACGACGGCTGACCAGGAGCATCTTCTTGACGTCGATTTCAAATATCAAGAAACGGCCGTGCATTAAAAATAGTTTTTTGAAAATATTGTAAAATTTACTACTTTTTATCTTTTTTAAATACAATTTTTCTGAAGAAGGCTGAAGTTCAGTAAGCCGAAACGTAAAAACAGCAGTTTTAATTTAGTCTTACATGAACCACCGAAAAATATCAATCAAAGAAAACCCCTAATAGTCTTAGAAACTTCTTGACCGATTTGCATGAACCATGACATGTGGAGTTATTCATGGTCGGGGAAAGTTCCTTTAGTGGTTTGAGCCCCCTCTCCTTCACTTGTCTTAACCACTACTACATAATCAGCCAAGTGATTCTCCTAACATTTAACATTTCACATATCAGTTCCACTTTTTCTTATAAAATTTACAATAATAATGTAAACTTAAAAAATTTTCTTTTTCAGAATGATTTGAATATCCGGTACGATTCCTTTTACAACTAATATCTGCCAAACAGGTTTTCGAAGATGACTGAATCTGTTACCTACACGAAAGAATAATATGATTTAGAGCCGCTGTTGCCTCACCAGAACTAAATATAGCAGTTGGGATGATGGAATTTCTATGATTATGAACCGGAAGTCTCGAGTGATTGCTTATAAGCTTGGAGAGGATAACAATTTGTCTACGGCTGAACTCCTAACTGTAAAAACAAGGTTGCAGAGAAACATTCGAAATAATGCTGTGACAGAAACAATCTTTCGATCCCGAATTCTATATCACCTGCCAATTAAGTAATGCTGTTTTTCGTATTGGATATTTAACATCAAATGATGTCAAAACGTATTCCACCATTAATACCATTATCCACCATTATTATACCATTTAAAAATCTATCACAAGAATTTGAAAACTGTGCTTGTTGCGAACAAGCTGAGAATACATGTTCAATGGTCGATATTCTCGAACTCTGTCGATTCTATTCGCTCGATTGCACTTGCATTCTGCTTCCGCAAAGTGTACGAAATGTTAATTAAGGATCGTTTAGAACATTACATTGAAAGCAATCACATTTTTCCGGGGCCATCAACGGTTTCGGGAAAGGTCGTGGGACGATGGACGCCTTATTCCCATAAACAAATGTAGCTTCTTTCGCAGTTAAACGAAATTAACACGTTATGCTGTGTAGTCTGGACATAAAAGCAGCATACGACAATGTTGAAATCAACATTCTGGTTCATGAACTCCGATCCTTGGTTGTTCCTGAGTGTCTTATTAAAAGTATCTTTCATTTGTTCGAAGAGAGAATTCTGTGTTTTTAAAACGATCAACGATCTACAGAACGAACCACCTGGAGAGGGCTCCTTCAAGGATCTCCATTTAGCCCTTTATGTTTCAACATAGCGGTTGCAAATTGACAAAAGGTTCAAAAAACAAACTACCTTTGAAAATTCGTCAAAAATTCTGTGTTTTGTATTTTGAAGATGATAAAAAAGCACAAATGTGCCAAATTACCGCAACTTTCCAATCCTTTTTCAAAAGTTATCTATTGTGACTTTAACAATTTTGAAGGTTCATTGATTGAAAAGTACGGTTTTTACACAACTTTTTTACATTTTTTATGGTCATGATCTTAAAAAATTTCGGAAAAATATATCCTCATGTGCAACGTATAGCTTTTAACTTAAGCTTTCATGGACACTAAGTGAAAAAAAACATTATTGAGCATTCCAATCTACAGTCTTTTTTCCGAAGCATGTTTTTTCAGAATTTTTTCTTAGACTTTGAATAACGGAAAACTGAAGTGTAGTAGCTGAATATTGATGGGAAGCTAGTTTTAGCGGGAGTGTCATATTAACACACCAAGGATTGTTCTACCCCTACTCGCATATCAGTCTCATATGCGTTTTAAACATTTTTTCATCTAACCTGACAGTTCGTCCTTTTTGACATAGGACTTACAAAAAACAATGAAAAATGATAGTTTGTTCTGGAAATTTCGAAAAAAATTAACTCGTAACTGTCCTATTTGAAATATACCCGAATAAGCGTCCCATATGTGAATTATTACGAATTTAGTTATTGAGTTTTAAAGCTTATTTTCGGTGGAAAACCTCAGATTGATAGTGTAAGTCATTTCTGAAAAAGATCAAATTTAATTGAAGACAAACTATTCAAAATAGTCTTTTGAGATTGGCTATAAAGATAGTAGGAATGACTGCCTTAGACAAACTACTACCAGATATAATTAAAAACAAAAAAAGATCGACTTACGGCATTCCTCCAGAAGTATGTTTTTATAGTTGATTACTGCTTTAAGAAACTCAGAAATAATGTAATCCAAGGAAAAAATACAATGGTAGATAAAAATATATTCGGCATGCGAGTAGATTTGAAAAAAAGTTTCGTATATACCCGCATAACAGTCCCATAACGAATAAAAAGGTGCTCTGGGTTGCAATAAAAGCCCGATCTCAGAAATTTCATGTCCTACGATTTATTATGACAACATAGAAAACTTTCCAACAAACTATTTTGGTTTATGCTAAAAGTTGTGGTCATAATTTAAAAATACATTCTAAAACAGAAAAAGTTCATTTTCTTGCTTGCCTCTTTTTCATATGGGACTGTTTTTCGAGTAGAGGCAGTGTAACGGGTGGAAATATCAGGAACGGATGAGGGTTGAATTTAAAAAAAAATTGTGTTGTAAATTTTTTCATTTATGCGTCCAAATAGTTTTATAAAAATAATCATGAAAGGTTTATGGAAGCCTGAAACACGATTTAAAATCTGCTGAGAAGTTTTGATTAAAGAATAATTTTTTCCGGTTTTTTTCTCGTCTTGATTTTTGATGAGACATGTTTGGGCTTTGACCAAATTTGCCCGGATATTCGGTCTAAAATTTTGAAATGAAACGTCCGGATTTTGCCAGGATTTAATATAACATAGCTCGGATTTGTCCGGCTGGGATACGAGTGGAAAAATTTTTGGCAACCTTAGTTAAGAGCCTTCTTTTTACAATTGTATGATTCATTTCTTTTCAACACAACTCTTCCAGAGCCGAGGCGCCGAGGATACAATAACGTTCATTTGAATAACACAATTCGTTTTTACGTAACCCAGTTTTTTTATATAACAGAAGACTCAATAAAGGTTCCGAAGGAAGACTGGCAAAAAATAACATCTTAACAAACAATTTAGCCGCTCTATATTATCAGCTGTTAGCGACGAACTCGCTAATTCCAAAATATTTGTAAACGATCACACCTATGTCAACACAGGGCAGGTACTCGATTAGTGTCGAAAACTCGACAATGGCCAGCTCAACAAGCAATTTAATCTGGAATCATTCACTGAAAATCTCAAAACGCTGATAACACAACTTGTAAAAAGTTCCCACGTCTATCATCGGTTGTATTCGGCGGCACTCATTCCATTGGGGTGCTAATTGATAAAGCCATTACCACAGTACATTCGCGTAAGTACATATCTTGTTATCAATTGGTTCACTTACCTCGGTAGGAATGTAGGCGCAGCCGGGAGCAGCTCTAGAGTTCTTCATCTTAACGGTGCGCAACTGTTCCCACGGCATGGAAGTCAAGTCGTGTCGTAGCTTCAGCCAAAATCCTAGCACCCCGAAAATCTCCGCCGGCGAAGTTCCACTGCCGGAGGTTGACTCGAAATCTTCACAAGGTGCATCGTAACCGCAGAATTTGAACTCCCCCGCGCCACCGTTACAAACCGAGCTCGGCACCGCATGAACCGGTGAATGGGAAGCCGAAGAGAAGGAAGATGACTTCCTAATGGGTGAAGATTTTGCCGAGTTTGGTGGGCTCTCGCCGAGAATGTGATGGAAAACTTGCGTCGTGCTGGCACCCGTTCCGTTTGCTGTCCAGCAGCTTCCGGTAGTGGCACTTTTGGTGGTGGTATCCGAGAAGGCATTGTCGGTGCCGATGCGTCCATTTCCGGCGACGTTCGATGATGCACCGTGGTGGCGTGAGATGATGCCATCTTGCATCGCGATGACACTGCGAATGGGGGAAAGAGAGATAGGGAAATTGTTAATATTAGAGGATGCATCACTTGTATTTTGGATGAGAAAATGGAAAAATTTAAATTTATAGACGCCCCGACCTCGAAGGTAAATTTAAAACAGGGTTTCCAAAAGGTTATTTATTACAATCGTTTGAAAATCGAAGATATTATGATTTATTAACTACTAGTTGACCCGGTGTGCTTTGCTACACCGTTCAAAAATAAGTGATATTTTCAGAAATTATTCAAATGTATATTGTTATGTTGGCATTATTTCAAATCAAATTTTAACATAATTCGAAAGCAACCGCTATAAAATGAGAGCTTCAGCTGGAGTTTAGAATTGCAATACAAAGATGACTTAAACTAATTTTCTGAACCTTGATCTATGAGTCTATGAATTTTTATCAAAGATCTGATAATTTAAAAAGGAGGGTCTCAAATTATTCACAACCTAACCTATAACTTTTTTTTTTGCTTGATCTGTTCTGGATTTGAGCTAAACAACTGATAAGAGAGCCCCCCTGTCATTCTCATCATCCCCTGCTGAATGGAGGTCATGGTTTTTAAATCATACCCATTTTTTTCGTACCCAAAAATCCTCATATATGAAATATAGTTCCATTGGTTGATAAGTTTTTAAGCTTTACAATAAAATTTATATGGAGCCCCCTCCTTTCTTCTCCTTTCTACACTGTAAAGCGTAAGGGTCTATAACAATCGTAGAAACATATCTCGTAACCAAATACCTTTCCATGCCATATTGGATTCCATTTGTTGGCTTCGTTGGCATAAATTGAGAACTTATGGTAACAAAATTGTGTTAGGCCCACCTCCCTCCTCCTATGTACCTACTCACTGGAAGGAGGATGGTGTGTCAAATAATCATAGAATCATAACAAAATGATTTTCCATGCTAAGTTTTGACCATTTCTCGGGTATTGTAAAAAAAACTTAAATGTAAGCTTTCCTCTACTCTTAATAAATTCTTAAGGCCGGATTAAAAAGGGGGCAAGAGGGGCAATTGCCCCAGCCCCCCGGCTCAGGGGGGAAAAATTTAAAATTGCTTTAATCATACTACTTAAAATCCATGAAAAGAAATCAAAACTAGAAAATCGAAATAAAAACTTGAAATATAAAAACCAAAGAGCCCCCGTGAAATAGTATCTAGATTGGTTTTTGACTTTAAAAAGTTGAGGGGGCCCTCTAGAGTAAGCAGTGAAGGAGCTCTCCACATTTTGCGAGCTGAGAATATCAAAATCTGCTGGACAAAACCTAGTTCGAAAAAAAATAAGAAGAATATAAGGCAAAACACCTCAAATTTTCATTTTTTATCGAAACATATCAGTTACGATATTCTGTACAGAACAGGTAAAATAAAGAAAAAACATCCTCTCATTTTCATTACATTCAAACGTCTTGCACAACAATAATGTTTGTTTTTACGGCAAATTTTCAAGTTATGGTTTACTGCACTTAAATAGTAGAACATTTTCAACTGATTTAATCAAAATTTTATCATCTACTGAAGTGAATATCTTGAATTTAGCATATTATTTTCCAAATGATCATTCGCAAATTATCATAAAAACGATCTGGTAGTTGAGTTGCTAGTATCATTGAGTGATTTTCTTAATATGAATATTTCTATGATCTTAATCTTATCTTTTTCCAGATTCAATTCATTGGGATTTTCAACTCTTGTGTTGATTCTTCAGTTACTGAAGTTCAGTTGAATATTTTTTCAGAATTGTGAAAATTCAGGATCTTTGTTTAAGGTACTAAACTCATTTAGATTCCTTATCTGATTTTTTTCAAAGATAACTGATTCTGTGTTTCAAACATTTAATCTTTATTCTTAACTTTTTTTCAATTGATCATTTTTGCACTAATACCCCTTTGGCTTTGAGGGTATCGAATGAAACTTTCGTCACATTTAGGAAATGAAATTTTTTTTTTGTGTTTCAAAGACATAGAATTGAAATTCACATTTGGTTCAATTTCTGCTTTTGCTCTGATTGTAACTTTGTATCTCTTTTTTAAAATTTAATTCATATTTTGTTTCTCAAAACTTGATTTTAAGTAATTTTTAACGACTGATGATTATTATTCTTTATAATTTAAATTGGCATTTCAGTCAGAAGGAAGCAAATACTAGAATTTACAATTTGCCCGACGTTTCGGCCTTTGGTCTTGGCCTTCCTCAAGGGATATCTAAAAATTATATTATTTTTTGAAAATTTTGAAATTGTGAATTTTACAAAGTTTTGTCTAATGTTCTACTTACATTGCATTATACTGTATGTGTTCCTGAGTGTGTCGGATGTGAGGGGAAGTTTTGCTGGTATCTAACCTGTTATGATAATTGTTTTTCGTTGTATTTTCTATTTCAATATTGGATTTGTGTGTACTTTACCTTTATCTTGTATGTTGTAATCACTATGGTCTTATTATATAGAAATTGCTAACTGTTGCTAACAATTTGTTTAGAACTTTTAATTTTGGTGTGGTTTTGTTTACATTTGATGTAGGATTGTGTGTTTGTATGTGTGACGTAATTACATTTTTATACTTAGTATAGAGGTGTGTAAAAGCTCTTTTTTCCAAAAATGATCTTATTTATCTAGTGTGCGTATACTTATCATTCTACTGTTTCAGTCGGGTGGTTGCTCAATATGGGTTGATCCGGATAGGGCCATTGGTTGAGAAGAGTTGAGTGTCTATGTTTAGATATTCCTTGAGGAAGGCCAAGACAAAGGCCGAAACGTCGGGAAAATTGTAAATTCTAGTATTTGCTTACTTCTGTCTGAAATGCCAATTTAAATTATTAAAAAAAACTTGAATTGGAATTATGATTTAGATTTGAGACACCGAATTTTGGTTCTGAATATAACGTGATTTGAAGTTTTGAAAACTTAAACTCTTATATCTGCATCTATATGGAATGTTGATTTAATTATTTTGTTATTTTTTTTTTCTATGTTTTAAATTTTCATGATAATTGTCACTAGGTAAATATTTCTCGAATAAACACAAACCAAACGGTCAATGATGATATGAAAATCATTAAAATTATTAAGCCGGTCATTTTTTTAAATTAGAGAATTTTAGTTGGTGATAAGGATTTTAAAATAAATGAGAATTAAATTTTGCACTTAGCAGCTTAAATCAGAGTTTTCATTTCTAAAAAATTTCTAAACTCTTCCGCAATGTATGCACGTGATTGATTTTTATTTGAAGATACCAGAAACTATTTTCTACGCAGACAACATGGCTGTTTGAAGATAGTGTATTGAACTCATCTCCAGTTTTTTTTTACACGTTTAAAGGTTTTGTATTTTCTGGGTAGCATTTGAAAAAAAAAATCGAATTATAGGGGCCCCGAGAAAAATTGCCCCGGGCCCCCCGATGGCTTAATCCGGCCCTGTATATTCCCAATTCTATCCTCCTACTGCAAGAAAGGAGTTGTTTCATATAGAAATATTTCTCGTATTGATATACCATCCCATGCCAAATTTGATTTTATTTGCGTAGTTAATTCTTGAGTTATACATAAACTTGAAAGGAAGTATCATCCCCCCTTCCGTTCTTCCTATTGAATTGAGGGGTGAGATTCATAGAAGAATTTTTCGTACTCAAATACTTTTTTTATGCCAAATTTGGTTTCATTTGCTCGATTAATTCTCGAGTCATGCAAAAAACCCCTCTTTATATCTATCCGCTGAAAAAAAGGTGGGGAGTCAATTTATCATAGAAACATTTCTCGTATCCAAATATTCGCACATGCCAAATATGGTTCCATTTGCTCGATCAGCTCTCCAGTTATACTGAAAATTGTAAGGGAAGAGGAGTCCTCCTTTTTATCCACCTCTTTGAAGGAGTGAGGAATACCAAATATTCATAGAAGCATTTCTCGTACCCAAAGGAATATCATAATAGGAACCTTCCCCTACCTTCAATTCTCCCCCCCCCCCACCCAAACTTCCGAAATACATAAAGAGCAAAATTTAAAAGATCGAAAGGTCGAATCAAAAATAAACCAATTGAAGCTATTTATCCTTCAGCCCGATTCAAAACATCGAAAGGTAGAACTAAAAAGATCGATCTCGCATGGATCGATCCAAGATCGAACAATCCTAGTTCAAACATTTCTACATGAAGAAAAATCATTAATTTGTTCGTAAAAGTTATTTTTGGGACTACGAATCTCATAAGTTCGAATTTTAAGTCTTTAGCCTAAAATCCTAGGCAAGCAGATAATCCTAATCGATTTTTGAGTCAACGGATAATCGCAGATTAAGAGCCGCTGCCGGTTGGAAACGTAAACATCTCGGCAGTGTTGTCTATCACTACATCGCGCACAGGTGTTCTCGGGGAGGGTGTTAAATATTTCCTCAATACCGCAAAGACCATGAACTTCTTATCTTGGTTGTTAGCTAGCTACCTGTAAACAAAAAACAGGCGTCACAGCAGCTTGACACAAGAATCTCCCGATTCGTTCACATCAACGATAATTGTGTTGTTGCTATCTTTTCAGACAACACCTGTGAATCATCGTAAATGATATTACAACATGAGTAGGGTGAATTAAAATTTTAGAATATTTAATTTATAGAAAATTCACTAAATATTATATGGTTCATTATTCAATAATAGAAAATATAAAAGTGAAAAGTTTCACAATTGTAAATAAAGACTTAATTCACTTAAATATAATCAAATAATTTAGTGATAAGACCACACTACCCAGGCTTCAACTATCAATCGTGCTTCTTTTTTTACGCTACCAGAACAAGACGACACGATACAAATCGGCTATAGATACGGATTGTCCAAAGATGTAATCATGAATGTCTTTAACAAGATTGATTACGATTCGGCACTAGCAACAGAAATGTGGAGAGCAAAATAAATAAAAGCGGGTAAAAATAGATAACGTGGTTGGTTTTGGAAATTTCACCGCCAAAGTGAAAATAAACAGTAGGTAGGTACCACGCAGCTTGGAACGATTCACCGGTTTCGCAGAAGTGCACAAACAAAAACATATACTAGATTCCTGTCCATTTCAGGGGCTTGAGCTTAGCAATTTTAAGAAAAGGTCAAAATCATGAATATTCCAGAGCCGACATTAACTAGTATGGTGTTAAAATGTGCGTGTCGTTGCGTCACGCATGATACATGTTACTCGTTGGTTTTAGGTTTTACTATGAATGTACAGATAAGCTTAAGAATTCAATGTTTAATCCACGGTCAATGAACTGATAACAAATTCATGCTACTTACACTTGGGATAACTTTAAATAATAAATAACTTGATTCGCGTATTGAATAACAGTAATTTAACAAACATACAGTTGTGGAATTCAACACACACAGTTTAATTTTTGTGTTCCTTGAAGTTTATGTATTTAACCAATTTGACATTCCCGACTTTCTTATTTCTCAAGGGGAATTTAGAGTTTTAGACACCTCGTTATACATTACTCAAATATGTTTCTCAGCCAATATTCAGTGACAACACTTCAGTTTCCCGTTATTCAAAGTCTTTTGACCACTAGCATGACCACAAAAAATGTAAAAAAAGTGGTGTAAAAACCGTACTTTTCTCTCAATAAACCTTCAATTATTTTAGTCACAGTAGAAAAATTTTGAAACAGGATTCTTTCTAATCCGTAATTTGATACATTTTGGCATCTTGAGATTCTCGAACTACGAAACACAGAATTTTTGACAAATTTTCAAAGGTAGCTGTTTTCGATTTTTTTTGTAAATTTACAATTTTCCACGCAATTTAGTACCGGTTCTCCGGTTATAATAATTTGCATTAGCGCTGAAATGCTTTTATTCACGGTTCATTGACTGAAAAGTACGGTTTTTACTACACTTTATTATTTTTTGTGGGCATGTTCTTAAAAAAATCAAAAATTTATACTCTTGTGCACAACGTATAGCTTTTAACTTCAGCTTTCTTGGACACTATATGAAAAATTTTATAAGCGTTTCGTAGCTGATCTACAGTCTTTGTTCCGGAGCATGTTTTTTCGGATTTTTGTTCTTAGACTTTCAATAACGGAAAACTGAGGGGTTGTAGCTGTATATTGGCTGGGAAACGTCATTACAAGATTTTTAAACGTGAGTGTCATATTGACACTCAAAAGCGGATTAGGGTTAACTAACTTAGATTTCAATCAATTTTTCAGAGTATTGAAACGCTAATCCTTTATCTCAAGCTAAATTTGATATTTTTGGAAGTTTGAAGACTTGAAAATTTGTGGCCAAGCGAGGTTTTAGCTTACTTATAGCATTTTTGCCTCAAAAGATACGAAATTAAGATCTTGGTCAAAGTTTCCAACAAAAAGTTTTCATAAAAGAAAAAACGTTATAAAGCTCAATTGCACATAAGTAAAAACAATGACGTTGATTTTTCATACCAAAATATTAAATTTTCCAATACAAACCTAGAAGTTTAAATTTTCTAATATAAAGGTTATTTTGAAATTCTGCAAAAACTCATGGTTGAGTTTTGAACAAAAACGAGGCTGTTTAGACCTCAGAGCCTGAGAACTTAACCAATTACCCCAAATCGATCGGATATCAAAAAGATTATTTTTCAAGGTTTTTACCAATTACTGTCTGTTAGGATGACTTTGTAAAAAGTTCATGCATCCCAGAATCAAAACCTTGGAACCTCAAATTCCTTCTTGATCTGTACAAAATACCCTATTAAATTTTCAGCTGAATTAGCCAACTCGAAGTTATACCATATGCTCAAATTCTTATGATATTTTTGTGGTAACAGCATTTTTATCATCGCTCGACAAATCACTTTTATGATTCTAACTTTGTGTGTATATCTGCACAGTTCTACAAACATTGACTTAAACTAGGCGTAATTTGAAACAAAGTCATCGAAAACTCAGGGTGGCTAGCGAGTTTCCATTTTCAATTTCCCGGTTTTCCCGATTGAGGTTTTACGATTTTCCCTGTTTCAAAATGCACAATTAAATATGTTTATCAGGTTTTTTAACCAAAAATAAAAATATTTCTATGACAGTTGAACGTAAAAGTGTGAGAAAACTTGACTTTTTTGCCTTTCTTTCAGAAAGGTATAGTTATCGGTCGATTTGGGAGATCATTAATTATGGGTCTTAGATATACCTTTATAGGTACCTATCGAATCAGCTCGAGTTCAGACGATGTCAGTGTATTTGTGTGTATTGGTGTGATTTTTTGTAAACTTTCTCCACACGTTTTTTAGCTTAAACTGGAAACTCAAAAGCTACTCAGAATACGGTGATGGCAATACGGTAAGAAAATAATTTTAGTTGTCCTAAACTTAACCGAAAATTGTATGAGATAAATTATATTTTTTATATGATGCCAAGTACTTTTAAAATTTCAAGTTGAAATATGGAATTTTACTATTGAAATCTTGCCTCTGAATTCTGAGATTTGAAAAATAATCATACGCGATGAATTTCGTATTCACTAACCGATCCCTAAATCAACTTAATTCAAGTTTGGGTTAATTATTCAAATTAGATTCTAATATTTTTCTTCTAAAGTTCTTAAAACAGATTCTGATGAACCTTATTCATGCTTAGCAACCTGGAATTTTAGTTCGGTTCTCATATTGAACACTGAATCATTTTTTCTTATTGGATACCTTTAAAAAAAGATTTGAATGCGCTGAGTTCTAGATGCCTGAATCTGTTTACCTAAATTCTGTTAAATTTATCTAAAATATAATTCTGAATTTTCAATCATATCTCAAAAATGCATGTTTTTATTCGATTTTTTTATTTGAAATCCTATTGGTTTTAGTTAAAAATGTATACAAGAATCTCACAAACACATGATATCTTGTTACACATTCTGCCTTCTGTGCTTATATCAATTAACAAAATGGCATCTTATTTTATTTTTTTGTTTCCGGCATTTTTCCCGCATGGGACAATTTTCGATTCTCAAAAGTGAAGATTGAGCTTAATTAAAAAAAAATATTTTCGAAACCGAATAAGATAAGTACTTCAACGTATGTTTGTCCGATACTGTATGTTTGGCTTTTTAACTTACAGTCAATCGCAAAATTGAGCGTACACACATGATTTATCGGAATTTTTGCATTTTTCGGGGTTAAAAAGTGAATAATTAAAAACAATTTTTTTAAATTCATAAAATCCGTTCTTTTTACTCTCATGTAGTACAAAGAATTAAATGATAACTGTTACATTTTCACTTGATTAAAAAAAATAAACAAAAACCACCAATTCAGACGTGGCAAAATTGAGCGTACAGTTCAAGTTTTTCTTACAAAACTAATTAAAACAGTTCGGAAAAAGTTCAGAAAAAGTTCATAAAAAGTTAAAATCAAACATCTAGTATTTGGTATGTCCTCCTTTGGCATCCCGCACAGCCTGCAAGCGTCGTGGCATCGATTCCACAAGGTTTTTGGTCACTGTGGACGGAATACTCTCCCAGATCTCCTTAACCGCCGTCTTGAGATCCGTTTTGTTCCGTGGATTTTTAGTTTGCAGACGGTGCTTAACTTCCCACCATAGATGCTCGATAGGGTTCAAGTCCGGTGATTGGGGAGGTGTTCTGAGTTGATTGGGGCCATTATAGAGCAGCCACTCCCGAACAATGTAAGCGGTGTGCTTGGGATCGTTGTCTTGTTGGAAGTAGTAATCTTGTGGCAGATCCAATTTTTGTACGGAAGGTTTCAGGTTACATTTCAGGATGTTCATATAACCCATTTTGTCCATCGTCGTATCGATAAACTCCATGGTTCCAGTTCCAGAAGCCGCCATTGAACCCCATAGCATCTGGCTTCCACCACCATGTTTTACAGTAGGGACCAAATTTTGAACCTGGAGCTCGGTTCTTGGTTTTCTCCACACCATCTGTCTTCCATCTGATCCGAAGAGGTTAATTTTAGTCTCGTCAGTAAAAAGGACATTGTTCCAGAACTCCTTGGGCTTATTTACATATGCTTTTGCGAACTCCAGTCGTTTCTTCATATTCACCTTTGAGATGAAAGGCTTCTTACGGGCAACACGACCTCTTAGATTGTTCCTGTGAGCTACCCGCCGGACAGTATCTGCACTCAACGGCCTTCCTATGGTTCCGGCCACATCGGAAGTCAGTTTCGGAATACTTGTTTTAGGGTTCTTTCGCAATGTTCGCACAATTATTCTTTCATCAGCAGAAGTCAAGATTCGTTTGCGTCCTCTACCGGCAAGGTTTTTCAAGGTTCCCTCGTTTTTCCACTTGTTTACGATTTTATGCACTGTAGAATGGGTTCTTCCGACAGCAGCTCCTATTTCCCGCAATGACTTTCCGCGATAACACATATTTATTATCATGGTTCGCGTAGCAATATCCGTTTCCTTCCTTTTGGTTGCCATTTTGAATTTAAAAAATCTAAAAAGCGTGCAACAATCAATAAAGAACACTGTCAAAGCAGCTGTTGGATGTTGACATCACACACTGACAAAAAACAGCACGGTAAATCGCAATGATCTTTTATGCATGGATTTTTTTTCCAGAGAATTGAAAGGTGTACGCTCAATTTTGCAGTGCTGAAAACAGAGATCTTGTTGAACTTTTTGGATTTAAAAGTTGAGAAAAAACTTTTTTCAAAATTGGCTTAAACGTATAGCTAATCAAATGTTTGAATAATGTATGTGCAATCAAAGGCAACAGAAATAAAATGTATTTAATACCAAACTAAGCAAAACCATCGACAAGTTGAGTGTGTACGCTCAATTTTGCGATTGACTGTATGTTTTGGATGTTTTTGACCATTTGCAGTGTGTCAGTACGTAGAACACAAACAAAGAAATTTTATTTTTTTAGATTTTGGTTTTTAAATATTAAAAAAAATCTTGTTGTTTAATTTATTTGAAAAAAACTTTTGTGTGGTATTTTCTGACCCAAATTTTTTCTTCGCAACTCGAACTGCGGGTGATTTCCTAAAAGCAGCTTCTTTGTAAAACGTCGCTTGTAAAACTGATCACGTACGCTCAGCGCAACGTTTGGTTGCCGTTCAATCAGGTTCAACCGGTTCAACTCTCTCATTCTAATGCTCTATTTTTTTCTTCTCCGGTCCGATTCGATCGAAACCAGTGTATGTGTGTGTAACTTCCAAATGGCTCTCCTCTGAATTCAAATCGAACCAATAGGAAACGAGTAGGTAACTGAAATTTCTCTTGAGCAACTTGGCCACTATTTCGATTCAATGCACTAGAACAAATCCTCAACGCAAACTCATTTATTTTTTTCTTACGTCTTATTCTCTACACTTTGATCCCAAGATCTTTGTAAAAAAAGCTCTCAGAAAATTAGTTGACCGAGTTAGTATGAATAATTGAATTCATATCTCTCGTTAAACGTTCTATAAACATTCAATTTTTTTTCACCAAATTAATTCGATATTTTTGTCGGACTCTTTAAAATAAGTCCCTCTTTTTAAATATGTTAGATAGATTTCTGCGAATTGTTTAAAGTTTTGTGTCAGCAAAAAGTGTTTTTTCTGAAAAATTTGAGCTCCTGACGCAGATTCGAACATAATCAATTCAGGATCAGTGTATAATTATTCCAGTTATAGATGTTAAGCTTTAATCTTAGTTTTCGAGATGTGGATTCGATCGAAAACTGCCTGATTTTAACTTATGAATTCACATCAGAACTTCACAGACGTTTAGATTTTTTTTTAAATTCCTTTCACTTAATTCTTCATTCAGGTTTCAAGGTGTACTTTTTCAGACATTCTTAAAGAAAGTGTACAAAGGTACAAGAACTTTAAATAGCATTAATTAGCTAAAAAAGTTAACTACCAAGACTTAACGTATTAAAACTTCACAGCTGTGAAAAGTTTTTTTTATATCTAAAACTTTTTTAATATTCACTGCAGTGCTCAATATGCGTGCCCTAAAAAATAGTTTATGGTCGAGAAATTTGTCTATGACTATTCCCGTATTTTTAAGGCTCTTCCAGTGATCGTATTTTCAATCGAAGACTGCTCATTAATAGCACATTCAGCACATACTGATTTACGATAAATTTTATCAAAGATCTAAAATTCATTGCCACGAAGCTGTTAGATGGGAAGACTATAAATAGAAGAGTTACAGTAAGAAGAATTTGCTACTTTGGTCACACTAAAAGAAGATAGCCAAGACACCCATTAAATTTAGCGTACAATATGAAAACCAATAAGAAGAAAGAAGGGAGACCAAGTTTGACTTGGAAAAAGGTACTAGAAGCAGATTTTCAGAGGCTAGTTTTCGATTCAGACCAAGATTAGCACAATATTGTGAGCGATAGGGACAAGGTGAAAAAAAAAAGATAAAAAAGTAGAAAGTGAAATCTAAGATTGTGTTTTCCGGTGCAGAAACTAAACATTGGAAATTTAAAAAAAATGTAGAGAACGAATGAAGAATGAATGCACACATCGAGCTATTTATTTAACTACTATTCTTTCGCTCTTTTCCAACATTTATTTATTTAATTTAATTTTCACTTTCTTTGTATCTATCATAACCATTTAAATCGTTTACATTTAATTTCTCAAACTTTAACATAATTAAATTACTATATATTGAGGGGGTGGGGAAGGGCCTCCCGAAACCTTATCGAAACGATGTGGATGGTAGAGTGCACTGGGCAGTTACACTCACTAACATATCGTCATTGGCCATCCATGAGGAATATTATTGTAACTTATTATTGCACAAAATTGAGTTCTATGAGCAAATTTGCAGGAAATAACAAAAAAGATTCAAGATATTTTGTCGTTTTGTAGATAGACATTAGTGTTATGAAACTTTATCGTTAATTTATTAAAGAATTCCAAATAACTCGTATGACCCTTTCGAAGATGACTATATATTTGTTATTTTTTTATTGTTTAATTTGCAATTTTGTATTGACAGTTAAAAAAATTGCTTCAAAAAGGTCGTTGGAATTTTTACATAAGGTTGCGTCTGTTCTCGTTTTAAGTGGAAACCGATTTAACTCTTTAATCTCCACCGATAAAGCCTCTAAATAACTTCAAAAACAAAGAAACGGATATTTCTCTTTTTTTAAATAAAAAAAATAAGAAAAATCGATTGATTTTTACTCATTGATAAGGATAAAGAACAAATATACAATCTGAGAAAACTGCTTTTATTTTCAGCAAGAAAGTTCTAGCAAGTTTTTTATTCCAGCTTTGTCCGTCGGCGATGTTTTGCTTCACAGCAGACAGCACGTTCAAAGCGATAAGAAGGTCATCACTAGCGTGATACAGGAAGAAATAACTTTGTGTTATGAATGCGCTAACATCTCATTAATAAAAATGAAAATAAAGCGAAGCTACCTGGCCGGAGATTCGATTTAATATTTGCTGCACAACTTCTGAAGACTAAAATCTCTGAATATACGCTAAATTTTTAAGATTTAAAGAAGAAAACATGAAAGCGTTCCGAAAAATGTTACGTCAGTTGTTGTTTTTTTCAACTCGTGATTAAATGTGTTTGAATTAGGTGTTTCTTCAGATGGATCTAATGAATATTGTTCGTGTTCATTGTTCAACTGGCAGACAAGCAAAAAAAACTTATTTTATTTGAACAGATGTTTATTTTTTTTAGACAAATGTTTGGTTTTTAAATTTGTCTGAACAATATCTCGCGCTTATTAAATTTTACAATCGCTCAATATAGAAAAAAAAATCAACGAGGGAAATGTTTTTGAAATATTAAAAAAAAAAGAGAAAATATAAAATGCTTAAATTTTTTTTCAGATTTTCTTTTATTTTCAAAATATTTTCGAATTTTCTCATTACTTAACAATTAACATTATAAAACTAAGACTTTCAGGTAAAGTTTCAAGTTTCTATTAATAATTATATAAAAAAGGCTCCGTGTTGAATTTCCCACGTATTTTTTACATTTCGATTCGTGCAGATCAACAAGATTATGCCGCTCATAACTTTTACACCATCCTCCGAGTGAATGGCAACAATTTATTGCGACACTTTTAGAGCAGGATGTTTATGACGCGAGACACATTTTATTTTTGAATGTCATTTTTCAATTTTGTCACATCTTATTTCGTATGCAGCTACAGGAAGGAAAACGTGGCAGCGATTAGCGCAGACCAGAGCAAAAAATATGTTGGCAAATTTTTTTTTCGCGCCTATCTCTTGAGAAAGTTTAACAAGATTCTATTTTTGGATTGGAATTTTTCACCCCATGAACTGTTGGGTATGTTTTATATAGATAATTCGCTAATGAAGATTTCGTCTAGGTGTCCGGTTTTGCAAGTCGGATTCAGTTTGTCTAAGAACCATCATTTGATGATGCTTAGTAGTGTCGGTATTTATGCTTGACAGTAACAATTTACGACAGCGCTTCACGTCATAATGCGGATGAGATCAAATTTATCTAATCTTTATCAGCAGGAGGTATGGTTTGTTGGGAAATTAAGAAATCACTAGATAAGCCTACAGATGTTGAAGTAAAACTAAGTACAATAGCATAAATAAGAATCCTAGTTACAAACATCCAGAAGCAGCGTAAGGAGGCTTTCTCGTTGTTTTGGTCCATAATTTTAGGACGATCTCGGCTTCCTAGGCTTTAGGAAGACCCTAGGTTTACCCAAAGTTTATTTTAAGTCAATTGCTTTTCGTATTCATTTAGTTTCAATTCAATCTTTGAAAACATGCCAAAAGTAAATGCACTACCTTTTATTTTATGAAAAACAAATATTATACCAAATGTGCATTATGCAAAACGCATAATGCATGCATTTTGCTAAACGCCCATAAAACCAAACGACTTTATGTCAAATGACTTTCATGCCAAACGGCTTTAAGTTTAATGGTTTTATGCTAATCGGTATATGTACAATCTCCTGAACATACTTTTATGCCGAAATTCTACTAAGTATTGCTCTAATGCCATGAGAGCCAATATAGCTATCATTTTGGTTTGCTATCAAGGTGGTACAAACGCCATATTTTGCTTCTGTAGGCACTTTCCTTTTCCTAATGTTTTGAGAGCATGATGATGCCAAAATTTGCCATTACTTGATGCCCAGCAAGTTTTGCTCTTGAGGAGTTTTTAGAATTTAACCGACAAACATATTTTGTATGTAATGGTCGATCTTATTCTTTATCCAGAAGTTATTCTTGTGTAATGTATCATCAAAACGTTCGTCATCCTTCAAACAGCATGCAAATCTTCCTGGCTTACGAAACATTAAGCAAACCCAAAGTCTCTGAAAAGTATTCCTGTCTTCGTTATCATATCCAGTATTTTTTTGCAATTTCTTTATTTGAAACGGCTCATACTTTGAGGCTCAAATCCAAAATGTATTAATTTATTCCTTAACTGTACTTTCGTAGTACTTTAGAAATAGGATAGGATCTTGCTTATATACATACTTATTTCCCGTGCTAAGAACGGCATGTAGGTACAATTGATTTGTTCATGTCTTCTGTTCTCCGAAATTAGCCAGATGTACCTAGGTATCAACATACTTACCGGTTCGTGTATCAGGCAGTCCACTCAATTATCTACCGGTGTCAGGGTTCCCTCCTTCCTTTCGCTGTCAGTCGTGGTTGTATAGCAAGAATAATCCCCACCGCGCTGGTTTCTGGCCCTGGCCATAAGCCCACCACGGAACTGCCCGTCTTCTGCTTCGCTGCTTCCGCAAGAAACCCCAGAAAGCGCAACCAAGAATCGATTTTCAATCTACCGTTCGTTCTGAAGCTGATACTTGGTCTGTAGTTGGCGTTGCTTATTATGTGCTTTATGAAGTGCTAGGCTTTAGAGCACAGCTGGTAAGTCGTAGGCCAATATTGATGTAGATCACAAGTCGCTGCAAAATTGTACACACGGTTTTACATTCACCTAATTGGTGCTAGATTGACCAACAAAGACGAAGAAATGCACTACCTAGTTGCAGCTGGCTACAGAATAGAGACCAGCAAGTTCTGGCATATGCTTAAGACTTCTAACACAACACTTGAGTAACACACAGATTACACATAATGAGCATATCAAACTGGGCTGTAGTATCTAAGACCTGCATCTATGCACTTTAGAGAGCTGAACACCTCGAATCTGATGGATATGCTAGCGGCAGCTACTAAGCCAAATTCGTATGTTCTGAATAACACAGCACAAGCAGATCTCCCAATATGGGCTTGACGGAACCTCAGCACAATTCTAATGTGGCGCGTCTACGCAAGCCAGTTATATCATGGTTAGGATTTATGGAGAGATGTCACCCAGCGAAAGCCGCAATATCTTAGCGAAGCTATTATTTTTATCCTAGTAAAAGGAAGCAAAAAATCTCACGCAGGAAAATTGCAAACGCGAAATGCTCCGAAAACGCACCAGAGTGCACCCGCCACGACGTCAAGCAATGGACTAGCGGCCAGCATGAAGCAGCTGTCAATGAATTAGACCGAAAAGTTCATCAGGTTTGTATAATCGAAGCACGGAGAGAGTGACCAGCTGAGTGCGTGAGAAAATGCTCGTTTGAAATGACAGCCGCGCTCTCCGCGAAAACAACACGGTCAATTAAATTCGCTGAAAAATGTCGCGCAGTTACATCGTGGTGAAAAATGGTTTTTTTGTTAAACCGGAATTTGTCAAACAAATAAGGTATGTAAATGATTTGTATTCCATTAATGTTTCTTTTAGCTGAAAATTAAAATTTAACTTTGGGGTTGCTCTCCATTTTACTCCATATTATCGATGTGTATAACATAATATTTCTTAGGCAAAGGTAAAATTTGGGATTCAAGAGAGTTCCGAATGAGAATTTAAAACACTTCCTTCGCTTTTTGTTGCATTTCTATTATTGATAATTTCGTTTTTCTGAAACTTTATTTTGTTATCTAAATCTTAAATCTTATCACAGACACGAATACCATATCAATGGTAAAATGTCTTTAATAAAAATAAAAATAATAAATCTATTCAGCATCCATTTAAAAAGGATAAGATTTCACCAGGAAGGAATTTTCTTCTCAAATAATGAAATTCTAGTCAGATATTGATGGAAATCAAACTCAGTGACATTTCGAAGCGACTCGTGAACCATTTGGGTTTTTGTTTTACAATTCGTTTATTTGAAACGGCTCAAACCACTTAGTTTTACGGAGCCGAGAGACTATTAATTTTTTTACAACAGTTGCTTAAGTTTAATTTACAGGGATTTTTCGCATTGTTGTCCATATATTCGTTTTATGGATTCAAGTATAGAGTTCGTCGTTCATTATTCAAAACTATGATAGAAAAAAAAAGAAAAGGAGCAAGAGGAAAGGGATAGTTAAACGCGGAGATCGATAGATTTAAGATAAAAGTATAATTCGAACATATAGTCTAGGTCTACCACAGCCAACACATCCCTCACTGGAACGTAAGGTGGTTTACCTCGGGCCCGAAGGGAGTCAATCAAATTCGCTCTGGCGATAAGATGGTCCTCACACGACCAAACAACATGCTCGATGTCATGGTAACCCTGACCACAACGACACAAATTGCTGCTAGCGAGATTCACACGATAACCATTTGGGTTTTATATTCATTTATTTTTTAAATAGTATTAGAATACCATAGTAATATCATCGATAACTGAAATTTAAAAAAAGCAAAATACAAATTTTGAAGGAATTTCAAAACAAATTTAATAAACAAAAGTCGTGTTCATAATGAATAGGGAAGATAAGGGCATAATGGCCCCCTTAAGGAATACGCTTATTTAACCATAGAGAACAGCTATAATATGTGAATTACATCATTGTTGTGTTAAGACACTCAAATAGACTATTGCCTAATTGGATGAAACTTAAAGAGTAGATAAAAACGTTTAAAAATGCATTTTAAAATTTTTGCCACAAGCTGAAAACCAGTCACTGTAGGAACATAATGAGAACCCCAGCGTTTTCTGCCGGGGAATCTAGCAGCGAATTAGACTCGATGAAATCAACTGAATAATAGAGCTACAGCTTGACTTGTTTCATCTGTCGATTTGGCCTATTGGTAAGGTGTCGGAGAGGTAATCAGAAGACTCGAGTTCGATTCCTGGTCAAGGTGTTTTTTTTTATTTATTTATCATTCATGATCGATGCATTTTGCATCAAACAGTGAGGCGTAGATCAAACAAAGCAATATCAAAATAATCTAGGTCTGTTTGTAGAATTCAAACAATTAACACATGCTCATACATTATGTTTCTGGTGTTTTGTTTGACGGATGATGCTACTAGCCGTATAATGTAACATTAAAAAAAAATCAATCATGAATGGTATGTGAAAAAAAAATCCCCTCGAACAGGAATCGAACTCGAGTCTACTGATTACCTCTCCGACACCTTACCAGTAGGCCAAATCGACAGATGAAACAAGTCAAGCTGTAGCTCTATTATTCAGTTGACTTCATCGAGTTGAATTCGCTTATAGATTATACGGCAGAAAACGCTCATCTTGCCAAGATTGATAGTGCTCTGTTCGCCCCAGGTCAACAAATTTAAGTAAAAACGAGTTTTAAAATTGATTAAAGAGGATTTAAAGGTGATCTATTGTTTTGTTCGTGAATCAATATGAAACAAAATATCAGTGAAATAATCTTATTCGTTAGGTCAAAAACTGCGAGAAAATTATTTCGCTTTTGCTCAAAACAACGGAACTAAATAGAAATACATTTATAATATAGGTCCTGTCGAAATGATGCTATGTTTACATTCGGCACAATTGATTGATGAACTCCGCTCTCCCGCTCTCTCCCGAACCACTCACTTTCCTGGCGATTATTCATGAGCAGCATTGCCAAACAATATGCAAGTTATGCCTTGTGCGCAAGAAATGGAAAAAAGGTATGAAAATTGCACACCTTTATTTTCCAAACCTTTTGATTTGAAATTAACTGTTTTTTACCATTATAGTATTTCCAAGTTCATCCATAGCGGGCATATCCACGATAAGTACAAATTTTTTAAAAGGGATTGATTGACATATGAGCTTGCTTTATCAATAAAACAATAGTTTTGTTGATTTTGTTTGATTCCGGCACGAGTTTTTATCATAACGATTACGCTTCTTTTCAAAAAGTGCACAGTTTTTTGCCGAAAAGTAAAAAAATGCTGCAGCAAATTTCTATTTGCCTGACCTGGGCCTGGACAACATATTCTGTGAAATAAAAATTTTAAAGTTGTTTTGATAACATTTGCAGTTAAGTTAAAATAACCATTAATGGCCTCGATAACTTACTGACCACGTTTTGCATACTTTTTTGTAAGATTTTTGTGTTATTTCACAGGTGGGGATTCCAGGCGGACCAAAACAGTGAAACAGCCTCGTAGATTTTCACTCGTGTATATTTTAATCGCTAGAGTTGGTTTTCTCAAAAATCCCTGAAATCAGAACATCAATTAAGATAAAATGGATTTTTCAAAGTAGGTAAAATATCGGGAAGTTAGTATACTTGGCACCACTGCCTTCGTGAGTTATTCGCCGAAATGTGTTCACTGGCACTCAAAAGTAGTGTTGCCAACATCATTGACGACGAAAAAACGTTTTCTTAAATTTAAAATTAGTGCCTTAAAAAATGTTTCCCAAAAACTGTCGCAGAGAACTGTTGCTTTGCTATAGGAAAGATGATTCAATTAAATATTTCATATGTTTCTCCCACTTTTTGTTTAAAAAAGAAATATCCAACTAATCAACCGATAGTTTTGTAACTTGTTTTTGCGGGTCGAAAAATAGACATCCTAATGCTTATGCTTATGCTTATGCTTATGCTTATGATACGTACACAGCCAGATCTTGTCAGCATCCCGGTGAGTAGTAAAAGTACATTTACTATTCATCTTATCAAGGCCGGGCCCACTGTGCAGTATTGGACGCAGAGACAACTGGAACCAGGGGAGGAAGAAACGTGGACAACAGTACCATACGTTCCCATGATCATTTGATATTTATTCGTTGGGAGCATAGATGCTAAGATATTTCTATGCTCCTTGGTGTTGGGCCTTGCGATTCTTCCTTCAGAGGATGGAAATGAGGTTTTTCTACATGGAGTCCACAATTTAACAATATAATAATTAAAGAAATTTCTTTAACCATTATACACAGTTTAGTTATGGATCCCTGTACCTTCATCTCAGGTCATCGACCATGGTTATAGCGCCATTGCCCGCTTTTGAAACGATTTGAAAAAGCAGAGAAATTATTAATACAGCACCGAAATCTCAATGGATTTTTCCATCCTAAAAGATTTCAGCGCCAAAAGGAATACATATACATTATGACATACTTAAAATATCAAAAGCGAAATTCTTTAAACTATTATTTATGTTTAGATTTCATAACGTTGTTTCATCGTGCGTTGCGCGCAATACATAATATCATTAGCTGTGCGTTATTTTTCCAGTAGATAAACATATTTAAACAATTCGGTTGGCATCTACCAGAATTATCAGATTAATAAAAGGTCGGAAAATTATGTAAATTCAAGTGTCACGTTGTTCAGCTGTGTGTTAAAAGTGGTGTTAAAAAAGAAAACCTATGAAAATGTCAATGAGTAATATATGTATACATTCAAAATTCAATTTTTTTATCGACGGTATGAATTCCATTAGGATTTATCTATGCATCGTGTGATCATCTGACATCTGTGACATCTTCTAACTAAGAGTTAGTGAATCTCGTTTTAAGCTTTTTTCCCCAGTTTTAAGCTATTTTGCCTTGATAGCATACGAGATGAAAGCTTAAGTCTGACAAAAAAAGCCTAAATCTGAGGGATTTGCTCCACACGAATTGTATATCGTTGCCGGGATCTGCGTTTCACATAATGTGAAACGTGAGTATAAAATAAAGCAGAAAGCGGAATGAAACGCCACACAAGATCTATTGGCTATACGAAAAATAAAAGTAGACCGGCTCAAAACATAGCAAGACAGATGGATAGTCACACAAAAGGCAAGTGTTGAGGGTGTCCATTCTACGGAGCTCTAGAAAACTATAAAAAATAATTATTAAATATTTTTATCTAAACCACATTAAAAACACATAGTTCATCTTCCAAGATGAACTAATGAAAACGGTTCTACTCTACTTAGCTTTAATTTGGTAGTGTCAGCATAAATAAGAAAATCCGTATGCCGTCCTTGTAGTTGTCCGATTGATGAAAGTGAACCATTCTATTAAAACAGAATCCAACCAGAAACACATCACAGCAACCATACTTCCTTCTCCGATTTCACAATTTCTCTTCTTTCCTAATTCAAAACCCATACACATATACGGCATCACAAGAAAATTTCCAGGTGCCATTTTTAAAACATAATTTCTTAAATTTTCAAATACTTCACACCAAAATATTCCTTCAAGGGCAATGCTAAGCTAACACTCTTTTAAACACATCAAAGAACCACTGCCGCCCTGTTCACTTTTTGACTCCGCCAAATACAATCACCGACCGCAACAGTTTCTGTTAATTATTTTCTTCCAAAGGCCATTTCCTTTTCATTGAACCAAAACTGGGTCACTTCAAATGATTCAGAAAATTTTCGTATTTTCAAAACACAAGGAAACACAGCACAACCCAATTCCAACGAACAACCAGGAACGCGACGACTAGGCGGGAGAACTAGAGAAAAAAAAAAACGACCGTCCACGACCCAGGCTCAACTCCTGATATGGTTAAATTCACTTTGTTTAAAAAAAACCCCAGAAATAATCCTTAATTATCCATTTGAATTCAATTTTTCCGATAAATTTCTTTAAACGCAAGGAAAATCGACACGAGCGAAAAAACACGACCGCACTCCACCAAGGCTTGCTTAGATCCCCCGGGTCGAAAAATAGACATCCTAATGTAAAAAACTTGTTCATGTCGTTATTATTAAAACGTTCGAATTTGAATCTACGCGGTAAAACATATGATTAAATTCAACGTTTCATCGTTGAGTTATTATGACCAAAAATGGTTGATTAACTGCGATCCACCATGCGTGCCCTTCATGACGATCAAACTTTTTGGACTTAATTTGAAGTTCTTTTCCGTGAGGAATTCGTTCTTTCAGGAGGAGTAGGCATGTGCTTGAACGGTGAAGTTTGGAAAAATTGTTGCTCCGGTGAAATTTTTCTCAAAAGTTTTGTTAGAATCGATTTGTGGGGACACTAAACTACCGGATCTGATGAGGTTCCTGCATTGGAATGTAATTAAGCCGATTTGAAATCAAAACCTAATCATTGAGTTCCGGGATTGCTTTCCGGAGATGAAAACTTCAAAACTGTGACAGTGACATGGCGTGAATTGCTTGCAATTGTACTTAAAACGCTCCTTTTTTTAAACTCAAAATTAAGTACGACCGAGGTTCAAAACATAGTTCGATTCTATGAACTTAAAGTTAAGTACCCTTTTTCCTCCTCGCGATTGTTCAAAATGGAGTTCGAACTGCGAACTCAAAACTAATCCCTTTCGTGCCATTTTTGCCGAGCCGCATTTCAGGTAGCTACGAACAAGGGCATAAAAAACGGTTCAAAAAATGGTACTCGCTTTTGAACTTAGTTTTGAGTATGCTTGTCAGAACTTAGTTTCGCTATTGCCCAATCAAACTCAAAGCTGAGGGCTGCCACTGAAGTGCTGTTTGACCGTGGTCATATCGTAGTTCGATTGTATGAACTAAAGTTGAGTTCCTTTTTTCCTCCTTGCGATGGTTCAAAAGGAAGTTCGAACTGCGAACTCAAACTAATCCCATTTTTCCTTCGGCGAAGGAGCAAAACTGAGATCGATCTAATGAACTAAAAATTGAACCCTCCTCGCGTGTGTTGAACTGAAAGCACTTAGGGAGTTCGGCTGCGAGAACTGCATTTTGGGTAGCTACGAATAAAGGCATAAAGAAAGTTCAAAAAATGGAACTCGCTTTCGAACTTAGGTTTGAGTATGCCAGTCAGAACTTAGTTTTTGCGTTTGCTCAGTCTTACTCAAAGTTGAGGGCTGCAACTGAAGTGCTGTTTTGAACCAAAACTACTTAATTTTGAGTTTAAAACAAGGAGCGTGAAGGTGTCTCCCAGGCAGGGGTGTCAGGTGTCCTGATTTTTCAGGATTTGTCCTGATTTTCGAGAGGCCGTCCTGATTTTTCAAAAACGCTTGAATTGTCCTGATTTTTGAAAAATGACCCTTAAAATGTCCAGATTTGTCCTGATTTTTTAAAAAATATCCCAATTATAACTAAATTTGATGAGAACATCAAACAAATCTTAAACAAAATAGTTAAACCAGTTAAACAAATGATAATGGCTAGGTAGATTTCTTATTTTCGTTTTGTGCGCAAGTTCCAACTGGATTGAGTTGTCGCCTACGGTCAACGGTCAGAAATCTTGGCCTAACTATTTTCGATTATTTGAACGATGTTTTGCCATCGATCGAACGATAACGCACAATAGAAGACTTAACAGAGCAACCACATGCTAAATTTTTTGTCCGTTCGACACATGTGCATTCACATGGCGGTCGAACCATCCATAATTAACTGTATCGAAAAACGTAGTGCCTTCTCTATTGGGTACTACTTCTTCAATACAGTTAATTGGTGTGGGACAAAGAATTTAGTATGTGGTCAAGCTTCTATTTCAAATGCTCTTCGCTCTTTTCACCACCTTAGAATTTTCTTCTGATATTCTATCCGTCTTTCATTTCAACTCTTTAACCCTCACCGATAAAGCCGCAAATTAATTTCATAAAACAAATTCACGGTGATTTCTCTTCATAATATAAAAATAATTCGGCTATAAAAAATCAATTACAAAACATCGTTCAAATAATCGAAAATAGTTAGGCCAAGATTTCTGACCGTTGACCGTAGGCGACAACTCAATCCAGTTGGAACTTGCGCACAAAACGAAAATAAGAAATCTACCTAGCCATCGATCGAAGGATAACGCACAATAGAAAACAAATGATAATATTTGATTCGAATGACGTTTATATGATGTTTTTCGATTTTAACTGCAGGCCAGCTAAGGTTATTCTCGCTTCAGTTGCATAATTCGAGGCGTCTTCAGCACCTATATTTCGCCTTTAGTTATGCAATCTAAGAAGAACTGCCTTTTATTTTTACCAATTTTGTGGTGTCCTGAAAAATCCTGATTTTTTTTCTTCGCAGTATGCTGATTTTTGACAAATCGACCTGGCACCTCTGCTCCCAGGTCCTCTTGCACGGAAATGGTCGATTTGATTTTGAAGGCATAAAATCGTGTTTATGAAGAACAGGTTCGAACCAATCGATAAAAATAACGAAGGAGTGAAAGCAAGCAGGGCCGATAACGGATATCAAGCCCAAGTGATGTCTAACGGATCCAAAATCTTTCTAAGCAATTGGACGAAGCTAAGTATTAAAATAATTTAAATAGAAATATTTTTATTTAATTTTCAGCTCGATGATCAGTAGTTAATTGAAATACATATACCTATTCATAGAACTGATTGGAGAATTTTTTTTTTTTTTTCAAATAATTTGCTCACGAGAGTTATCCAAATTTCGTTTTCCAAAGTATTTTAAACACAAAAAATTTATCAATGTTGTTATATTTCTAGATCAATCATGATGGACTGTTTCATTTCGGGATATTCTGTGAAGCTTGTTTAGTCTTTAGCGTTTCAAAAAATCGGCTCTTCCGTCAAATCAAAAGATTGTGTAGGAAAAAGACTAGTAGAGTTGAAAAGGACACAATATTATTCAGTAAACATAGAAAGCAAGGTTCAAATAATGAATCATTTGAGAATTTTTTAAATCTGTTTAACGAATTAACGTAAGGTATGATGACCTTTATTGAAGAATTGTTCTGAGCTTTACGAAAAACAATCTTCAGTCTCAAACAATCTCCCTGGCGTTGAAACTGACAATGTTCTTAATGAGTAAATTGGGAAATATTTTATATTTTGGCAAGACTTCTAATACTAATAGGCTTATTATTGTGATTATTATACAGCTTGAATAGAACCACACGAAAGATTTCTTGTAATGGACTTTTATTTCTTGATTCACTTGTGACAAACAAATTAAAATGTTTTTCAGATTCTTGATCGTAAATTCAATTTATACACAGAATTTATATCTTTGTATATCTGAGGGTGTTAAAAACTAAAATATTGAATGAAATTGACTAACAACAAAACCCAGGTGAAACCTAAGTCAAATAAAAAATAAAAGCTTTTTCAATGGCGAGTGGCGCTACAAGAACATTCCAAATTTTTTTCTTTTGAGTACATTTAAATTCAAACAAATAGTTCGTTTATTTTGAAATCAAGGCTATCTATAACCGCAAAAAGTAGGTTAAAATATTCGATTACACTAGTCAAAAGTGTCTCCTGATCATATCCTTTCACCCAAATCTCCAGTCCAAAGTTTTTTGCTAGGATGCAGAGGTAACCTCGGTCCTAAAGCACGAATTATTTCTGTCATCCCTTTCTCTCTTTCTAAACTATCTATTGACTACTAGGACGTGGCCGGCGCCGTTATTGATGATTAAAGAGAGAGCATCAATTTTGGGCATTGTGGATGTGCTGTCAGTCCCAGACACCATTCTTTTGACCTTTGATCAAAATTGGTGGCCTCGGTCAATCACGGAGTAGCAACCATTGGCGATGTGGAATTCATTCTACTGAGCCACACCAGCGATCATGGTGTTCGAAATGCAGAAATGATAATGATCTGATTCAAGATATGTTTCCAAAACAAGGTCAATTGAACAATTTGGTACCATAAAGAGAACAGAGATTTTTTTCTCAAAGCTTATAATAAAGCATTTCGGATTCAATGATTTAAGGTGGATGTGAGTAGTCAATCAAGCTAAGCTAAGCTAAGCTAATTTGAAGTTCTTTTCCGTGAGGAATTCGTTCTTTCAATATCGACAAAAAACAACACCATGTGATATCATTTTCTTTATTTCTTTGTATCTTATTCTCCGCAGCTCTACTCCAGAGGATGAAATTTGGAGGCTTTCTTGGTTTTTTTTTCTTTCTTTTCTTTTACTTAACAATCAAATGTTTTAGTGTGGTACAGATCGGCAGACAGAGCAGGTTCGATCCAGCATCTCATAGATACCCATACGCTTTAATCTAATCCATTTCCGCGATGGTGTCCGTTCTTCTACAAACTTAAAGATCGTGTTGTGATTTCTTTCCATTTGATTTTTTTTCCTTTTTTGTGTTGTTTGTTTGTTTGTTTGTCTTTGCATGTGGGGTTGAGTTTACATATTTTCAAGCATTTACAATTGTTCGTGTGTGTCATGTTAGTACATTTATCTCAAGATTTGATTTGTTGGTTCCACTTATTTTGGTTGGTTGATTTATGTTTTTGTTTCCCATTTGTTGGTTTACAGAATTTTTTTTGTTTATCAATATTTATAAATATATATACTTCATATATATACTTTTATCAAAGTGACTATATTTATACGAATATACATTTGTATAGGTTGTTGATGCATTGTTGGGTGTGACTGAACTGACGCGCCCAGTACATTCGTTTTCCGGTTCGCAAGTTTTTGTTTTTCAATAAATGATTGGCTGATAAGTCGTTTTTCCATAGGTTTATCAACAGTTTTGATCATCACCGGAAAGTTCTTTCTGTTGAACTTCCTTTTGGTTTGACCGTTAAAACTCTATGGAGCCACGATTGCAGAATTATTTTAATTTCTCTTTTTTCGAGAGTTAAGCCAGTGTATCTTTTTGTTGCGCATAATTTTGTTGCTTTTCTCAAGCAATTTCAAACTGAAGCTGATATGTTTGAAGGAGAAAAATGTGATAGAGCTTTATGAAAATATTTGATGAGCATAGTGCCTTAGTAAAATCAAAGCGTGAGTAGTAAAGTTTATCAAAGATCTAATCGATCGATACAAAAAGTGTTCGTATTTGTAAAAACTGCCTCAAAGAGGTTACCTGATTAGCATCTTCAGTGTTTGTGTGGTTTAGTGAGTACCAGCATAAGTTTCGTTGTTGTCAAGCTGCCTTCCTTTTTTCTCTAATGATGGATCGTTTGTGGAAAAGGTGATTCAAAATGCAAACTGGCAGCTAAATTCCCCTAACATTTCGGTTGAAAATGTTTTTTTGCATCCTTTGGCAGTGTGTTCCTCTGGCTTGCATTGGCCGTTTGTGCAGCTTCTAAGAAGATTTTTCTATGCCTAGGAAGACGCTATCTATAACCTGTTAGCAGATGTGTGTTTTTTTTTCAATCAGCTTACAGCGCAGACTCTTTTGGTTGCGTCAGCAAAAGAGAGGTGGTAGGGACAAAAAGTTCGTCCAAAATTGTAAGATTTTCCAAATCCGGTGGAACAAGATGAGTAGGTTGTTACTAATTTTCGTGCATTTCTGATTCAGTTCCCAAAAACTACGTGCAGATGTGCTTAGCAGCAATTTCTTTTAGGAAAGCTTGTCTGTCTATTTGATTATCACATTCCGGTTTCCAGCTCTTCTATTCCTAAATATTTGTCATTGTGCGGAAAGCTGTTAAAACTTTGAAGATTTTCAATCATCAGCTTACCTCATACTTTCATGTTTGTGTGTCTTTGACTGAAATCAAAGTTAGTTTTGCACTTCGGTTTAGTTTTGTCTTTGTTGTGATTGTTCTGAGATACTTCATTCGTGATTGATTGAAGATTGTTTTTAATCTTGTTGAGCTATGTCAAAGAACAGCATCTAAACAAAATTGAGTTCGATCATTTCCAGCAAGATTATGAATTGCGTCATTCGACATGCGAATTTTTGTGTGAATGAGTCTGCGTTCTGTAAGTTGTTTTTTTTATTTAGCTAAAATCCGGAAACCCTTCATAGGATTTACTCTCTGGAGCCACTTTTTTTTTCAATTCGTTGAGATTTATTTGCAGAAGATCGTGACACTCTTTACTGACAGCGTTTTCAATTTTGATTTTTGTCAAGTCAATGTAGATACCAGAGTGCACTTCAATCGCCATTCGGGTCATATTGTTTTTTTTTTTTCTTATAGAGAGATTTTTAAGTAAAATTATGAATAGATGTGAACGAGATCTACAGCAATGGCTTTGATTGGATAGCAAACTAAGCTCGTTCCGAAAAAGCTAAGTCGTCGAGAAAAGAAGAGTTGTCAAGAATTTTGACTGGCAAGAAGACGTTGGCTCAGGATTGTCAACAGTTTGGGCTCTATGCGTTGAATATCAGACGCTGTAATTTCAAGTATGTTAGTAAATTTAAAATTTAAAGCAGAAAAATTGGATGGCATACATAAATTTAAAAAAAAAAGTTGACAAACTTGTAGAGAAAATTCAACATTTGTAAAACACAGTCTCATTCACACCAGTCGAATAGTTAACGTCAATTTTTGGTTAAATTCTATCTTCTTTCGAAATTTTAAGAGGAACCGATTTCTCCCTCATTGGTTCTATTGTTTTGTCTTCTCATCATCAAGTGGAAATAAATTCCACTCAATCCCAAATCGCAGTCCTGTGTTCCGGTGCATGCATATCAGCAATCATTATTGTTATCCGTTAAGTTTGTATGTATGTGTATATCGACATCAAAAGCACATGTAGGTATATGTATATGTTTGTTTAGTTAGAGGATGCTTGTATATATAGCTCGGGATTATATTTAAGATACAAATTGGGGATGAATAAACCAACTGGTTTAAAATCCCAAAAAAAAAAAAAAAAAAAAAAAAAAAAAAAAAAAAAAAAAATAAAAATAAAAAAAAAAAAAAAAATTAAGATACAAATTTTGATTTCTGGTTATCTAATTTTTTTCGGTAACTTAGGTCTGAATTCAGCAGCTTTGTTTTGATATTTTGTGTGTTGTTTTTTGTTCATTCTTTTTCAATCGAATCTTTGTGGGGTACTTTAAATGGTATAGAATAGAACAGTTATTCTTCGAAGAAAGATATTTTTGTTCATAAGTTTGCTAAGGGTACACTTCAAGCATGCAATTTTTGTTTGTTTGTTCTGTAGTCATTCGTTAGTGCCTTTAGGGATTCACTTGTACACACATCTATGTAGAGACACACACTCGTGCGAGCATTTTCTGCAATGTGTGTTATTCAGTTCAACATTATTAGTGATTAAATTACAGGTTCATAATATTAATTTCTCTTATTCCTTTTTTTCTCTTTGCTTTGTAAGAACAAACAATGAACAACTCAACAGCAACAGTTCGTTATGCTTTACGTCTTTGATTTGTTCTCTTTTTTTATTTTATGCATGTTACTTTTTTGTTTGAACAGCTTTTTTTTATCTTCGAAGGGAAGTAAAAATTAAACCTAGAATCGATGTGAACTAACCTTCAAGGTATTTTACAGATTTCTTCCAATGTGATTTTTCAATGAAACGGTGAAACAATGAATGGATGATTTCGGAGTGGGGGAAAGAAATAAAAATAAACATAAAAAACTACACTTTTTTATCAATCCACTGTCAAATTTATTAAAATATAAAAATATTAAAATTTATACAAAAGACAAAAATATCTCCTCAATCTGGTGGTGTTCATCTGCAACCGGAGAAAGAAAAAAAACGCAAACGCCAAACCGAAAGGAACAAATTACCCACCGGGAATCACAACAAACTAGCCGTAACCGTATCCTTCCGTATTCCGCTAAGTTTATTTGCTCTTTTTTTACCTTATACTCGTTGCGAAATTGCAGTAACAACAGTTTGTTCGCTTCTTGCTCAAGCCGCACTCTTACCAAACCCCACACGTGTCTGTCTGTTGTTCGTCCGCGCTGCTGCTAACAGAATGTAAACGATCTCATATTTCTCTATTTCGTCGCGTGCGAGCGAGCGAGAGACAAAAAAAAACAAATTAAACATTTTACTTTAAGGAAACCAATAGAGTGTAGGGTCAAATTCTCCAACAAGACGTGTGGGGTCCCCCCGTTCGCTAGTTTTTTTTTTCTTGTGTGTTTGTAATAATAGATTCAAATCAATCAATTCATTTGCTTAGTTATACATATTATAGATTTAAACGTATATATATTTAAATATTACAATATTAAATGACACATAGTTAAAAATTTTAAATTTTTGCTTCTGCTTTTTTTTCAATTTGTTTCGCGCGCTCTTTCTCTCTCTAACTAACTCAATAAGGTCCTCGAAATCAAGACGATAAATTAATAGGGTCTATCACTAAAAAAACGCTTATCAACTGAAAGAATGTTGTGAACTTGTGCTTGATTTGTTTCTTCGTAACTAATTTTAGCTTTCGTTTTAACTTGTTTAATGGGATCATGATGAGTGATGGGTTTTAATGACATTTTTATTTTGTTGTGGATGTTGTGTTTAAATCTGGAGCAATCCTGTTTTGTTTTCCTTTTTCAGTTTCACAATGTGTTGGGAGGAAAATTTTGCTATCCATATGAAATTCTGCAGCGATCCTGAAAACTACAACATTCTAGAAGTTTAAGATAGTTTGACTTTTGTTTAACCTTCATTAACTTTTACAATATATCCCAGTAACGGTTCCAATCAAACTTAAGAACCGCAGCATTCGCTATGAATCGAGATCACGTTTAAAGACAAACTTTATGACATTACATTAAATCTTATACTGAGTGTGTGTGTGGAACAAAACTATCGTAGTTAAGTGATGAAATTTTTCGCTTTGAAACAATGGAAACGATGGAACAAAATATCTGAAGTTTTGCCGATTTTCTTGAAGCAGTTCCGGAAATCTTTTCTGAGGAGCACTTGACGTGGGTGTGTGTTTGCGTGCAGGATGCCACAGAATGATTGTTGTGCCGTTGATGGTTCCTTCCTTTCCTTTTTTGCCAGGATGATGTGAGTATGGTTTTGCTTTAATTTTTGTTATTAAACTTTTATTTGATACAATTGGCGGCTGATGATTCGCTGGAATATGCGGAACAGAGGCACTCAACTTAGGGCGTTCAACTTGATTCTTTTTTCTCTGTAAATACAACAAGAAAAAATAGAAATTAGTAATCACGTCTAAATTGTAAGTAAGTGTGTCAAATTTGTTTTTTTT
Source organism: Uranotaenia lowii (assembly GCF_029784155.1). Classification (NCBI taxonomy): domain Eukaryota; kingdom Metazoa; phylum Arthropoda; class Insecta; order Diptera; family Culicidae; genus Uranotaenia; species Uranotaenia lowii. Next base: position 82,057,333 of record NC_073693.1, read on the forward strand.
TTCGAATTGCTGAAATGCCTGAAGTCTTACCACCCTAACGACGAACGTTATTAAGCCCTAAAGAGAGTAACTAATTCATTTTGGATTGAAAGAATTTAGCAACATAGACGAAGTACAATTTAATTGTGCTTGTGGCTGGTACTTGTAAGAGATATGTTTAGAGCAAGACAGTTATCCACCTTGGAGTCTTAAATGTTCAGATGAATTAATCAACATTAAAAATTGTATCTTTAACACAAATAAGTTGAGGGTTACTAGAATTTTAGAGTCATCAAATATCATTTTTAAATAATCCAGTTCTTTTTAAAGATTTTTTTTTGCAAAAAAAAAGATAATTCAACAATATTTATATTTGATTGTGCACACATAATCAAACATAAATATGGTTGACTTGTCTTTTTTTGTTAAATAAGATATGACAGAAAAAAAACTATTCAACCTTCTCTATGTTGGATAATGTATAGTTTTGAAATACACAATCAAACCGAGAATTGTTGAATCGTACTTCATATTTTCAGAAATTTCCCAAACATCTTCCAAACAAGTTATGCATTTTTGTCATGAAAAACTTTCTCCACTTACCGCTTTCGGTGGCTTCTCCATTGCTGGCCGCCGGTGCCTCTTCCTTCTTCTCTTCAGCACTGTCACCATTTTCCTTGGCTTCGCCGGCTTCCTCCCCATTGGTTTTGGCTTCCTCGTCCTCTTTCTTCTCCTCGCCATTCTCGGCCGGCTTATCGTCCTTATCCTTCTTGCCGCTCTTGTCCTCGCTGGCCTGCTTCTTGTTCTTGGCCTTGGCCGGGGTGGCCGGTTTCGGTTTCGGTTCCAGGGCCGGATCCAGCACCAACTTGCCGATGTTTTTGCGATCGTGCATCTTCTGCATGGCTTCGGCCACATCCTCCAGGGCCCAGGCGCTGTCCACCACCGGCTTCACCTTGCCATCCTTCCACAGACCGAAGATTTTATCGACCGTCGAACGGATGTACTCGGATCCGTCCTGCTGATACAGCAGATGCCGCAGGTTGAAACCGGCCAAGCTCTTGTTCTCGTCGAACAGCTTGATCGGGGACACTTTGTCCACCTGCCACCACTGAGAATTTAAAATAAATTTTTCAGTTTCGAAACTTTAAGAAAAATTTAGGAAAACCTACCGAACGAGCGACGCTGAAGAAGCTCTTGGTCTCACCGGTGACCACATTGGAGGATCCGTAGAGGACATACTTGCCCATCGGCTTCAGCAGTCCGTAGCCACGGTTGCATTCCTCACCGCACAGGCAATCCAGTACAATATCCACACCCTCGGTTGTGATCCTGAAAATAAAATCCATTTTATTGAAACAACTTTTTTAAAAACCTTTAGACAAACTTACTTCCTAACTTCGTTGACGTAGTCGGTACGGTCGATCAGATGGTCGATCAAGCCGGTAGCCGCCAGAGCTTCGTGCTTGGACTTGGAGCACACCCCGAAGATGGTGACGTTCGGAACCGTGCGAGCCAACTGGACAATGGCTTGACCCTGGGAAATAAAAAAAAAAGTTTAAAGTTAGATCGTTTTCTTGCTAAAGAGCTTGATAAAAGCGTCATCCGTATGTTATAGAACGATTTTCACGAGCGACTGCTGGTTTTGTTTTGATGATTTAAACGATTTTTTTCAATGCCCAGATTTACAGGAAATTCTGCATTTGCTTTCTGGCCTCGGTACTTTTTTAAAAATGTTCACATTAGAAAGCCGACATCTGTTTTCAAGGATAATGATTACTTTTTGAATGGAATGATAAAACTAGGTTGAAATTTCATAAACCAGAAGTTCGTTCCCAGATTTTTTAACACATTAGAATTCTTGACACTCCTGACCAAAACCGCAGCACACATTTTTTGAAGGATTTTCAAAAGTAGCAGTTTTTCGAATTCTTTATCAAATTTGCGAAATAGAAGAAAACAACAAACAAGAAAATTTAAATTTTTTATTTTTCGAGTTATTGCACTTTGTTTAAAAAATCTAACAATATGTGACTTGAAAATCTTTTTTAAGCGCTTTTAAATGTTTCCCACACGAAAAATTGTCAATATTTCGAGTATAATATGAACTTCTTGATGTCATCTTTTCAAAGTAATAGCAAACTCGCCTTTTTTTTGAAAAAGTTTTCCAAAATGTATGTTATGGGTTCACTTGATCCCTCGAGTCCAAAAAGATATATTTTCTTCTGAATGGATGTTGATCATTGCTAAACACGAAATTATTAATATTTATCACTAATATCATGTTTTCTTTTGTCAACACCCCCTCCCCCCCCCTTTTTAAATTTCCAAAAAACCCGAAGGGGGAAATAAATAAAGTTTGAAGTATATTATGTAAATTTCGAAAAACAAATAAAATGTTCGAAAGATTACTAGACCAAAAAACCAATTTTGGAAGATAGCAGTTATTTAACCATTTGCATTCTTGATTTTATCGAATTTTTCGATAATTTTTTTTTCGATTTATAGGTTTTGTGCAATGATATAGTATGCAATTTGGTTGCAAACAAGCTTTCGTGCAATTTCTTTTAATCCCCCCCTCGCGATGTACCAGCTCCGAGTGACGAAAGAAGGATTTGAAATTTGTTCTGCCCTAATTCGCTGATAAAAAAGACTCCAAAAAGTGCTTTTATGTAAAAATTAGAAAATTGCGCCTTTAAGCAATGAATTATATAAAAACAATAGCCAATGGAACTTTTATCTTTAGATTTTGCATGATTTTTGCCAAAGCTTAGGACACCCTTATTAAAGAGTTCTATCTTCTTTACCTTTCAAAACAACTTTTTTAGTCCCCCGAAAACGCTTGTGGTGTATCGATCTAAATTATGCAGCATATAAACTTGAAATTACACGCTGCACACAGGAATATGTAGAACAAAAAGTTGACCAAAAATGTTTTTTTTATTTTTATACTTAGTCATACGTTTGAATATCTTGGAATAAGACTATCTAAATATTATTAAAGTTTATAAAAATAATTTTAGCCAATTAATTATCTAGCTGTGATTTTCAAGCTTTCTGATAAAAAAAATTGATATCAATATCGAACCTTGAATTTTAAAAATATCATAAAATTGTTTTAATGAAAATTATCTAATTTCCTTACAATTTTATTGTACTTATTTCTACTCAATTTTTTGTAGTTTTGTTATGCTTATGTAATGTGTTTTTTTTTCTCAAGGGATTTTAAGCAACATCCCGATTATGTAATGTGCTTCAGAAAGATTCTGCAATTCAGTCGTTCCCCTTGGTTCGATTGTAATGCATAGCTTAAAAAATCAAAAGGCACGATTTCATGGAGCTCCCGTGCTTTTTTTTTAATCTTTTTTCTTCGATCTGGAGCACACCGCAAAATTTCAATAAGCCTTTTCTCTAAAAATATAAGTTTTGCTTCTATAGAGCGATATCTATACTGCATGATTATTTTAAGTAACAGCTAAGCTATGAGAAATGAACGCTTGTTCTGCAAACAAAAATTTGAAATTCATTTGAATCAAAACTCGACTGAAAACCCGTAACTAAAAATCCGAGAGTTTTCTTTTTTTTTAATTTTTTTTTAAAAAATAGTGTATATCTAAATGTATTTAAAATATGATAAAATAGAATAGTGTATAAAATTCATAACAAATACAGCGGCTTTTCAAGATGTTCCAGGAGACTAACATTAATGAAAACATTAATGAAAATGTAAACAATTTATAATAAGCGGGAAAAGCAATTCTAAACTATAGTTTGAAAAACTTTTATTTTTTGAGCAAATGATTAAAATAAATATGGCGCAATGAAAGGATTTTACAAAAAGGAGATACATTTTTCAACTTCATCATTGAAAATATCACGAGTGCGAAAGTATGTGGAAGTTTTTTCTTCGGTACATGTTATGAATTTTCACATGATGTAAAATTTGTTGCTGGGAACATAAAAAAAATCACTTGTTGTTAAACAAAATAAGCTTTAAAAGCTGCTAACAAAATAAACGATTGTTAAAAGCTCCATATACAGTAACTTAATCATTTTTTGTAACCACTTATCCTCAAACATAGCATTCTAACATTCATTCAAATTCTCCATTTAAAAATTTGTTGTTAAGTCACTTTTAAATCTTGTAATCACATGTAGAACAATAACGAATTTTTTATACGTTGTGTTCTAAAATTCCAGTGGATAAAAATATTGAAGTTCCGACAGCTAAGGGATGTCCACGATGAAATTTCCATACACAAAATTGATTCGCAAAATTCGAGTTTTCATCTGATTTCCATCAAATTTTCAGGGATTGAAAAATAACTATTAAACTTCATTTGACCATTTTATTCGTATTTTATTTACAGTCCCCATACGAAAATGCCCGCACCTTGGCCTTAACCCCGGCCATAAGATTCTGCACAACCTGTGAATCATTCGATTTTTTGCAGTAAACCCATACTTTCTTCAGTTCCTCAACTGTCTTCACTACCTTAGGTCGCTTAAGAAGGTGCTGCTTCATAATCGCTCAGTACTTCTCGATGGGGCGGAGCTCCGGAGTGTTGGGAGGGTTAAAAGACATACACCGTCTTACCGATTTAGCCTTTACAGACTGAATAAATGACGTGGACAACTTAAGATTAACATTTAACACCCAGTACCGAAATGGGAATCGAACCCATGCCATCAGTGGACCAGCGATGGCAGCGATAGAGGCACTCTTTCATGTACACCTGTCCGTTCATCGTGTCCTGGGTCACGCTGAACTTATCCTTGGCCATGAAAAACTGGTTGCCGGGGATCTGTTTGAAGTCGGCCTTCACATGCAGGGTGACAAAAAAGTCCGGTCACACAGAAAAATCTCAATATTTCAAAGAATAAGAGGAAAATCAGAATCTGACTTTTATAGCTTTACTAGCTGAACCCGTACGAACTTCGTTTCGCTTTAAATCATTGGTACGTCAAAATGAGTTTAGAAAATGAATTCGAAACATTCTTTCGACAATTTTGGGGAAAAAATTCAACAGTGTTTAAAGTCGCTACTATTACTATTACTTGTAATTCAAATAAAACTGTTGATTGGCTTTTTATTAAAAATTTATGTGAGAGTGTTTTCTTCTCGATCGGTTGCAAAATCTAGACATTATGGCAGAAACATATACTATTTGTTTGTGTGCACGACTCTTTTGCTTGACCTTCACACTTAAATTGGTATCAATAAACTGCCTCCAACAAAATTACTGCACAAAACACTGAACTTTCAATGAAACCCTCTTATTCTGTCCTATGGCCCGAAATTCGATAATTGAAACCAATTTTACGTTCCTCAAAACTCCCTTGTGCCATTTTTTCTTTTCAAATTATATGTAAAATTACGTCAGGAACTTGAAAACAGTGATCAGTGAATATAGACGCCCCTTTCGCCGACCCTTGACACGGAACATGCTACCTGGAGTCAATTGCTCATAGTTTATAACCCTCATCTGAACATTTTCATCTCAATCCGATGCATGATCACGACAATATCGCGAAAACAGTGAGCAACTAACATGGACGGCCTTTTTTTTACCACGATTCAAAACTTGACACCTGAAATCAATTATCTTTTCTGTTAAACTCCCATTTGCCAATTTTCATTACAATTCTATGCTCAATCAAGAGAATATCGTAAAAACAGTGAACAGATAATAACCCCTTTTGCCGACCCCTGAGTCAAGATTTGAAACCTGAAAGCAAAAGAGCGTCCCTCAAAACTCCTATGCGGAAATTTTCATCTCAATCCAATGTAGAATAACTTCAAAATCGCAAAAACGTTAAAGTTGGGTATGGACGACTCCTTCAGCCGACTTCTGATCCGCAATTCAAAACTTGAAATCGATTGCTCGTCCCTCAAAACACTCATGTGCTAATTTTCATCACAATACGATCTATAATAACGCCAATATCGCAAAAACATTAATCAGTGGATATGGACGATCCCTTTTGCCGACCTCAAACCCTAAATTTGACAACCGTAATCGATTGCTCGTCTCTCAAAACACTCATGTGCAAATTTTCATCACAATCCGGTGTATATTAACGCCAATATCGCAAAAACATTAATCAGTTGATATGGACGACCCCTTTGGCCGACCTCTGACCCTAAATTTGGTAACTGTAATCGATTGTTCGTCTCTCAAAACACTCATGTGCACATTTTCATCACAATCCGACGGAAAATATCGTCAATAACGTGAAAACAATATTTGTCTTGTATGGACGACCCCCTTCAGAAGGGGTCGTCCAAAAATCTAAAAACATTTTTCATCATTCCTGGTCCTAATAAGCATCCATGCCAAATTTCAGATCTCTAGCTCTTAAGACGGCTGAGTCTATAGAGGACAAACAAACAAACAAACAAACAAACAAACAAACATACAGATAATTGCTTTTTATATATATAGATTCAGTAACTCATCAAGATACTTCACAGACGATATCTCGGAATTACACTACCTTTCTCTGATCGAACCAGCTTCAGACGTCTCGGTACGACGGTCTCGTATAATCTTTTTCAACCTTGGAATTCTCACAGACCTTGGTCGTCCAGATCGTGTCTTGTCCTCGGTGCCTCTGGTCTCTAGGATCGATTTATGGTCTGGAACACGAATTTCCGGTTGATTACGAGCGGTTTTAGGTGTTTGAATATGTTGAATATGTTTCCGGATTTGTACCCTCTCACGTATTCAGCGATAACAGCTGCTCTCAACTCTGCCACTCACAACTTAATGTACACAAACCGCACAGAAACGAAAATCTGCCACTGTGGGCAGCAAAGTTAGCCCTTTCATTTGACATATAGATGGCACCAGAGAGAAACGACGTATAAGCTACAGGCGACCCCAAAAAAAACTGTGACATGACTTTTTTGTCACCCTGTATGTTTCGTCGTTCATGATCCAGCATTCAACTTTCGTCAGCATGTTGAGATACAACTTCCTGGCACGGGTTTTGGCGGACTGGTTTTGCTTCTCGTTCGAAGCCCAGCCTTAGTTTAAGCCTTCTGGACAAAACTTCGGCTTAGGTGCAACTTCTTAGCCACATCCTGAACGGAGGTGTTCGGGTTTCGGTTGTACTACGCGGTTGTGATTTTTGGTGTTGTACGGAATACTTTTTCCTTCACTTCTGGGTTTCCGATCGGTGGTCAATCGTTCCTCAAACTGCTTAATCACTTCCGACACCGTAGAATTCGCGATTCCCAACGTTTTAGAGATGGGACTATGCGAGAGATCCTTGTTCTCGTGATGAATGCGCAAAATTTTATCACGCACGAGCTGTTCTTTCGGCTCCATTTCCGCAAGTTTTGATCACAGGACTTTAAAACTTGCAGGATGTAAATAAACAATGCACTATGAACTAAATCCACCAAAATTTTCATCAAATTCTACCCAACGGTTAAAAAGTTAGGGTTATTTCATGGTGTGGCAGTTTAATCGTGGACACCCTTTACTGTTGTTCGTAAAAAAAAATTAAATATTGAAAAACTGACTGGTATATGGTGTCATATGTATTCAAGAAGCAAATAAACATAGAATACATAGTAATACCTAGTTAATTTTTAAATATTGACTTTTGGCCAGGTCTATAAGGAATCAAATAAGGAAAAGGGATCTAGTATCCCCATTCTCCCCTATACATTCCAAGTTATTATATTGAAAAAAAATTATACGATGCGTGATCTGATAAATGAATTATAAGCATTTTCGTGGAGCGATAGAAGTCCTGATTCTTTAATAAAAAAAATTATAGAAAACTACTTTGGAAAAAGGGAAGTTTATGTCATTCTCCATAGCGATTGACATGTTGGAGAAAAATATTTTTATTGCAATTTTAACCATATTTTTTAGATGTAAAGCTTGCTTAATTAAAAATTGGAACAAACTTTCGCTCACATTGTGGCGATCCTGGTAAAAGGATTTGGAAGTTCTTGGCGCTCACCTGTCAGGAATTTTGTCAGCTGCACGTATGTATTTTCAACATTTCGCAAATCGAATGTACTTTGCAAACAATCAACATGGAAGCCGATAGAAGGGGAAAAATTCTGCACAGTTTTTTTGGAAAATCCTTTGTGGTCTGAGGCTAGCTTAACAGCTGAAATTGCCCAGAAATACCGTATGGCGCGTTATAAAAGGGTAAGGAAACATTGATGACGATCCGGAAGCCTCAAGCCAATCGTTGGAGTCGAACTGTCGACCGGAAACTGCGTGGTAAGACTTTGAAGACGAATAAGATGAATTCCAATCTGGCAGACCGTGATTTGGTCAGAAAATCCGGTGCTGCACATAGGGGGAATCAAGTCGTATCGAGCTAGCAAACAGCCAAATTGGACCATAAAACAGAATAGTGTGGCCAAAATCCGTGGGCGATGGACGATAAAATTTTTGTCAGGGAAGTCTTCGGGCAAATCCAAGTTCAAACATTTTACTTGGAAACGGGTCGGGGGGATGTTAAAGCCAAATTTAAATTAGTTTTTGTCGACAATTCGCACGAAAAAAACTAAAGTTTACTATAAAGAATGTCTCAAAAACGAATTTGGCCATTCATTCTATCTTACGACCATCCCCTAATGCTTAGGCCAGATTTGACAAGCTGTCATTACAGCAAAGTCATTCAAGAATGGTATGCAGAGAAAGGGATCCAGTTTTTTCGAAAAAACCTTAACCCACCCAACTGCCTCCAGTTCCGACCTATTGAGAAATACTGGGCAATCAATCAGTTGAAGACCTGGTGGAATAAGATAACTAAAACGATGGACGAAGGTGTGCACCACCAAATGAGCCGTATTGCAGAAAAAATTCGAGAAATCCTTCGAAACCGTGACGAATAATTTTATCTATATTTTTCTTAAAAGTATGAAGAAAACGCTACATTTTATTAAAGAAGGCCTTGAATTTAATAATAAATAACTGGAATACCGGCAATAGTGTTTGTTTCAATTCTATCTGAAGCAGGCTTTACATAGGTAGATTTTTTTTAATTCGCTAAGAAAGTTTGGTAACTTGAAAGATATCTACGCTAATGAAAGTGGTGCATTTTTTCGAATACAGTCCTTAGTAGAAATAAAATTGCACTTTCTTCCACTGAACAAGCCGAACTGAAGAGAAATGCCAACCATCTACATACAGTACCGTTCATAATTGTATAGAAATTGGAAGCACGCGCACGGTCACTCCGACTTTGAACCTGAATAACTTTTTACTCTGATGATATTTTTTGATCAAATTTGATTCAAATTTTTTGAGCTTTCTGAAGTTTGTGTGGCCTGACATACAGTAATTCTACGAAAATCGGACTTTTTAGACTTTTCTCATTCAAACTGCAATATCTCAGAAACACGCTTTATTTTTTATTGAAATTTTACAGGATGATTGTTGAAATATGAAGCTAACATGTCTAAAATATTTGAAAAGTTCTATCGATGAGATCAAAAGTTACGCGAGGTACAATATTTCAGGCATGAACCTAGAAATACGATTTCTATAGAATTTTGAACGAATGTTTCCATAGGAAAATCCCATTTTCTGTTTAACAACCAGTAAATCAATTTCAACTAAAAAATCAATACAATATCGCGAGATTCTCATTTCAAAACACACATGGATCATTTATTCCATTTTTTCTTTTCTTCATTGCTTTTGCCAGACATTTTTAGACTGATTTGTGGATGGAAACGATATTGTCCTAATGAATCGTCCAAAATTCTATAGAAATCACTTTTTTTATGTTCATACATACATGAAATATTTAGTGGTATGAATAAGGTTTAGCAATTGCTTTGGTAGCTTTTACTTAGCTCAAAATCAATCAAAGCAAAAGTCCAAAGCATTTGCTTAGTTTGGTATGAATAAACATTTGCTTAGCGGATGTGTACTAAAGTCTTAGAACATAGCTTTTGCTTCGAATAATAGAGCTATCCAACCAGCAGAATCTGAAGTTTTCTAAAGTAAAATGAAAGAAGACGATCAGAAAATTGAAAAGTACGGCTAAAGCAGCCTTGAAGTCGACGAAGCGGGTGGTGGGTGTAAGAACGACCGGTATTTTTTGTTAATGCGTGCTCGTATGTTGATGTTTAAAGAAAAATGAATACATATTCGAATATTGTCAAACAAAAAATGGCCTAAATTTAATATTTATCATAAGCTCTCCCACATGTATTCGGATCGGGATAATCCGATGTATAAAAAAATAGGCAATAGGCGCGCATTTTAATTTAGATTTTTATTTAAATCTTAGGATTATAAAAAATTATATAAAAATGAGAGATCTGTATAATGTTTTAAATTATTACAATTTGTTTCTTACTTTGAGCCAATTGGGACTTCTTCCACTAAAGCCGGATTTTTTTTTAATTTGAAATATTTCCTAATTGATTTTTTTATTGTCATCTTAGACGAATGATTTTATACGGATTTTATAACGACAGGAATATGAAAAAAAGTTGGGTTATCACTTCGACTTTTCTTTATCTATGTTGAAAATACCTTTTTGAATTGTTTTGAAGTGAAATATTGCTAATTTGATAAGTTCATGACGTTATTGAAGAATTTTTTATTGGAAAAGTCTGCTACCGAGCATGCTTAGAAAATAAAGCAATTGCTATGAGATTTGTCGAGCAATTGCTTCAGATTTGAGCTTTATTCATACCAAACTAGCTTGTTCTAAAAGTAAAAGCTCCTGACTGAGAAAACAGCTGTCAAAAAAACTTTATTCATAACAACCGAAGCAATTGCTTTAAGCGACTGCTCGACTGCTCGATTCAGTTTAGCAAAAGCAATTACTAAGTTTTTTTCATACCACCCATTGTACCTCACGTAACTTTTGATCACATCGATAGAACTTTTCAAAAAACTTCAGACATGTTAGCTTCATATTTCAAAAATCAGCCCGTAAAATTTCAATAAAAAATGTAGCTTTGTTTCTGAGATATTGTAGTTTGAATGAGAAAAGTCTAAAAAGTCCGATTTTCGTAGAATTACTGTATTTCAGGCCACACAAACTTCAGAAAGCTCAAACTTTGTGATATAATAGTGTGATAGTTGATCAATGATCTATCTAACGCAGATAGTTTGATAAAAAAATATCATCAGAGTAAAAAGTTATGCAAGTTCAAAGTCGGAGTGACCGTGCGCGTGCTTCCAATTACTATACAATTATGAACGGTACTGTATATCAATAAATAATTTTGATTCCGTGTATCAAAAGCGTATTACCATCAAACTGGGTTGATGAGATATGTTGATCTATCAGCTATTTCGTCAAACGGCTGTATGTCAGATATGCGCATTTAGGAACACTTTACCCTACATTCGCTGAGCAAAACGATCTCTCAGAATTGCTCGAAAAAATCCCTCTCTGTAAATTTGTCCATACTTTCAGATATTGCTTTACAAAAAGGACTGTCATGCGTGTTGGAGAGAGATCGAGCAATAAGTCGCATGGCGAATCGTTTCTCGTTTTTGTAGACCAGAAAACTTTTGAATGTTGTATTGGGCGCTCTTTTTCATGGCGACCGTCAAAACTCATCAGTAGTCGTGATATTCAAAATCCAAAAAAAAAAACTTTTGTAGAAGTATTTTTTTCATCCATAAGTAAAACCATAATTACAATACTGTACTGTTGGATCTCATTCCTTTTCAAAACAACGATTAGTTTTTTTTACATTTATTTTTTTACGAACTTAACTAAAGAATACTACATAGTGCAATCCCAAATCTGCCAGACGTTTCCTTGTTCAATCACGGAAAATGTAGGGATAATTTTAGGAATAAAGATATTTTAGGTGGAGAGGTCACCTAGAAGATCAAATTACAGGTCCGAGCGTCCTTGTAACCAACACGAAAATGGCTGGTCGTGTGCTACCTCCTGTAACTGGAGCACAAAACGGCGATAGTTGGAAATAATTAAGGACGCCAAGAATTGCGTCCGTGTTTCATGTGCAGGTACACAAATCGTGTTACCACAAGAGAGGGTCATAGGAAAATAAAAGTATCAAAGTTTTCCAATTTTTTTTTTTCTCTTCGCTGAGCACGTTTTTTATGTTCATGCAAAATTTCCAACCCTGACACAGTATACTGATGAAATTGTCAGTAATTATAGGCCGGAAGATTAGGCTCGATAAACATGGGCTATCCAGTGTAGTAACGTAGCTACGATAGGCGAATGATGGTTTAGTTGACCTGCTAAGAGCAGAAAACTTATCCCGCCCTTCCCAGGGTAACATGTAATCGTGTTAGGGATACATAAAATTTACGTGATGAGAGTGTTCAAACTAACACAAGGATAAAATTCAAATCGATTTAAAAATGAGGCCTTTGATCGGTTATCAAACCATCCAGTGATATAGCTGAACAGTTTATACTTGGAAGAATTTAAAAATACCTCAATTTTTCCAACAAAAGATTGAGGTTTTAAAATTGCAATGACACACGATTTGATTTATCTCATTCAATTACAAAAACAGGTTAATCATTTCAACAATACTCTGACATCGCACAGCAAGTAATTTCTGTTATCACACTTGATCGAAACCGCAAAGTGATTCGAAATGCGGCACATTTGTTTACATACAACTTGTTTGTTCCAGTCAAGCGACCGTAATCGGTTTGAATAAATGCAAGTTGAACGAAATAAAAAAAAACGGAAATATTTCTATCGGCAAACACCAACCATATACATACACTGGGGTGCACTAACTTTTAAATAATTCTGACGCTGACTGGGAAGCAACGACGATGACTAATAGTTCAAATAGCCTGAGTTCCTCTTTTATCAGTCCTACATTACTGTTTTATGACGTCGCAAATATTTTGAACCTAGAGAAACAAAATGTACCTTCATATCTGCGTTTGCTCTTTACTTACTTTCGACGTAGTTTAAATTCAAGAAGACAGCGGCAGACAGTAGTGCCGAGACGACGTCTGAGTGTTGTTGAACGAACGACTAGAACCATTTGCGCAAACCACTCCCTGGACTCAGGGGCGCCCGGATCGATCGATTATACGCAGCAATTTGTCTCACGTAACAAGTGGTGACAGTTGAAATTCCTGTACAACTTATCATCATCGATCCTCTCAAGAATCGATCGGACGAACCTTAGGAACGAACGAATTGTCTTAGGAGAGCCATTTTTTTAGAATAAGTTTTATAGAACAAAAGCTATATTTTAGAAGCTTTTCTTAAATATCAAATTGTTGATGATTATCATACCTTTTCGAAATAGTGCGCTTGACTATTGAGATATAGCTTCTAAAGCTTGAATCAGAATTGTCAACAAAGGTTTGCAACTATATGATAGAAGACAAAAGATATGATAGATATCAGGTCTGAGTTTATGAGATAAGTCATGAATCACGAAGGATTGATGAACTTCAGAACAATGATGATATTTTTTACATTTTTAGTTTGAAATCATTGTTCTGTGCTTTTAGCTTTCGAAGTCTTGTACTAAGTATTTCTGATTCAATGTTCTGTTTCTTCTGACATTCCAGTTATTCTTTAATTAAGGCTGCATCGAGTCATCTCCTTTTAATATATTAAATTTGAATTTAATTCATGTTAACAATAAGACTCTGATTTCCGCTTTGCGTAGGTGGGTTTCCCCCACAAACAACCGGGTCACTTTTACAACTTCACACACAGGAAAAAGTTAAAAGGAAGTGCGGTTTGCGTGTCACACCACCAAAGGTCGTAATTTTCCCCGAAGGAATAGGTACGTTGAAGAAAGAGAAAGGGGAAGCAGGACTCAAATGTTAAAAGTGGTTGAGGGTGGTGGCGGGAAATCAACAGACAGACAGCCGGGCGCCCACCTGAGCCTGATAGTTTCGCGCTAGCCTAGCGTAGGCTGTCGTCAATGAAAGGGTTGTTGTTGATTGTTGGTTGTGGGCTCCCTGTCTTCGTGTGTCGGTGGCATGAATGTGAACAACTTTGCGCCGAAAGGTAGCAGCTCTCCAGCACCCTCCACAACAACATCGCCAAGTTGACAAAAATCGATACCAATTTTGAAGTGATATATGGTCGAGGTTTTAAATGGAAAGTCGCGACGAAATTATTGTAAATTTTTTCACCTGCGGATGACGTATGTGGCCAGGGGTCGCGTGGCAAACCGAAGGACATAATTTTTGAAGTTTTTAATAATGCAATAGGGGACACTTAGGAACTAGGAATTGACTGCGATTTATAATTCCAACGGTTGATTTCTGTTAATTTGAAGTTTTAGACAATTTAGAGTGTGTTAGTACATATAACACAAACAAAAAAAAAGATGTTTAAAAAATATTTTATCAATCAAATGAAAACTTGAAGTATAGTTATGATTATTTTTGAATTTTAATAAAGATATCGTAAGCTGCATTTTTGCATTTTTCAATTTATTTAAAAACAGCATTGAATCATAAGATCTTTGTAAAAATAGCTTGTTAGAAAATTAATTGACCGAGTTAGGATGAACAACTGAATTCATATTTCTCTTTTTACGATGTATTAACATACAATTTTTTTTACCAAATTAATCAATATTTTTGTAAGACTCTTCGAAATAACTTCCCAAGTTATTACGATCTCTTACTAGGGTGGTAGGTAGAGTTTCCAAAAATCTTACGTAAGAAATGTTAAATTGATAATTCGTCACAGCCGTACGAAACCATATTACTCAGGTTTTATTTTATTTTTTTCACTACCTATTTGTTGGTTATTTTTGATGTTATGTTATTTCTCATTAAGTCTTTGAATTAATTGAAAAAAAAGCTGGTTCTATAAAATTTATAGAGAACGAATTCAAACCAACATGACACCAAAACCACACAATCACATTATTAAAAAAGATCATCGCTTTTCCCTTTTAATCATAACAGTCTTTTCAATTGAGCAATTCATAGAAACAAAAAGGAAAGTAGCGCACTGTGACACATCATATTTCGAAAACGACTTCATCAAGACAAAATCTTTAAAAAATCAATATTAGGCGTTTTAGATAATGATTTTCTAGACAGCTTTTCCAGTGATAGATTCTAAATTTTACAAACGATTTACTAAAAAAATCCTAAAACTTTATTGCTTACTGCTGAAATGAGTAATTTTAGTAGTATAGAATGATGTTTTTTGTTACCCCGAACATGCTATGAAAAATCTGACTTTGTCTGATTAAGGGGGTGGGGGAGAGGGGGGGTTTAAAAATTCCCAAAATCGTGCTTACGACATAAGTGAACATAAGAAAACTGTCTGATTTCAACGTATGAATTCACATCAGAATTAAAAAGTCGCAGCATTTGGAATTTTTTTTAAACCACATATTCGTAAAGAAAGTGCACAACGGTAAAAAATCGTAGATTAATTAACTCTATGAAAGTTAACTACCAAGACTTAACGTATTTAAACTTCACAGTTGTGAAAAGTTTATTAAATTAAAATACTTGTTTTACATTCACTGCAGAGCACAATATGTTGGGCAGCATAAAAGGAAAAGGAGCTCCACACAATTTTTTGTATAACTTGAGAACTTATCCAACAAACAGAACCAAATATGAAAGAAAAAGTATTCGAGTCTGAATAATGTCTCTAATTTTTTAGGAAAGATTCCATACAGTACAGAGCAGAAAATGGCAGAAGTTTCATCGCATAATTTTGTTAAACTATTCAAGCTATAGCAACCATATTTTACATGAAAGGTTTTTTTTTATGATTCCTTTTTCTTACAGAGGAGAAACGGGAAGGAGGAAAGTCTGTATAGCCCGAAAACTTATCAAGCAAATGGAGCCAAATGCTAAATTTGATGTTATTGGATTACGAAAAATGTTGTTATCACAGTTCGTGGACCCTCCCCACATTACAGGGTAAAATGCAAATAAAAACGAGTTCTTAATATCAGATTTAAAACAAATATTGAAAAACAATTTCAGATCAAGTTTAAAAAAAAAATATTTCACAGAATCTAATCTTTTTTGTATTACTGTAATAATTTGAGACTGGGTCATTCGGCCGAAAGTCATGAGGCCGAAAGCCATTTGGCTGAAGGTCATTCAGCCGATGGACTTTAGGCCGAATGGGCTATCTGGCCGAACAGGCCACTAGGCCGAATGGGTTATTCGGCCGACGGTTATCCAGCCGAATGCTGTTAGGCCGAAAGGTCATACGACCGAATGGTTATTAGGCCAAATGATCATTAGGCCGAATGGTCACTAGGCCGAAAGGTCACTAGGCCGAATGGTCATAAGGCTGAATGATCGTCATGAATGGGTTCTAGGTCAATAAGAAATCTTTTACACTTGTCTGCATGCTAGGCCGAAAGGTCGTTTCGCCGAATGGCTGATAGGCTGAATGGTCGTTTGGCCGATTGGCTATTAGGCCGAATGGTCATTTGGTCGAACGGTCACAAGGAAGAATGGTTATTAGTTAGACTGAATGATCGTAAAACCGAATGGACGACAGGCCGAATGGTCGCAAAGCCGAATGGACAAATTCGGCTTTGCATCCATTAGGCCTGATGACCATTCGACTTGATGACTATTGGGCCTAACGACCATTCGGCCTAACTACTGATCGGCCTAACATGCAAGAAAAAGATAATATGTCTTATAGGCCTAGCATAAATTCGGCCCAACGACTATTCATCCTAACAACCATTCAGCCTAGTGGCTATTCGGCCTAACGACCTTCTAGCATCCATTCGGCCTTACGACCATTTGGCATAACGACCTTTCGGCCTAGCATTCATTCGCCTTTACCACCGTTTTGCCCGACGACCGTGCGGCCTAATGATCATTCGGCCTATCGTCCATTCGGCCAAATGACCATTCGGCCTTTCGTCCATTTGGCCTAAAGACCATTCGGCCTAGTGACCATTCGGCCTAATGACCATTTGGCCTAACAAGGCCAAGTAATGTTCGGCCAAATGTCCCATTCGGCCTATTGTCCTATTCGGCCGAACATCCGTCGGCCTTTTACCCCATTCGGCCTAGCGACCTTCGGTCTAACATCATTCGGCCTATCGGCCGAATGTCCGGCCCCCTAATAATTTAATGTGAAAGCACTCATTTGTGTAAATATATGTATTAACACTAGAAGGACCGGCAAATTGAATATAGCTATTCGGACCGTGACCAGTCAAAATGACTGGTAAAGGGGAAATTTTTTATATCATAATATTTTTAACTTTTTTCTTTTGAAATTGTTTTGTTATTTGTTCGATATCATTTTTGTTATAAAATGGAAATATTTTTTCACCATGGGTGCACGGAATCACCTCATTTTGGCATAGTTGACGAATGCGTGTATGTCATAAAATGAATATTTCAAATAATTATCAAAAAATAAAAACACATTATCAATGTAATTGTAAAATCATGTTAGATGGCTATGGGTATTGACTATGGGAGCACGGTTTCACTTCAATTTTGTTTCAGTAGATATTTTCTAGCATCCATCGCTCTGAAATTTTTCAACACGTTGCCTATAAATTATACCTGATATTGTAGGTTTTGAAGCATATTTTTTCTATAAGTAGAGCAATTTACCATGGGTGCATGGATTCACCGCTATTCATCCAAAATCAATTTTTTTACATGCTAAAGGTAAAGAATAAAGACTTTTATAGATTCAAATAAAAATGTGTGTTATATACATGGTTTTTCACTATGACTGCACGGATTCACCGCGTTTTAATCAAATACTGGACTTTTTGCAAATTTTAAAAAAAGCATTTTTTCAAATCTTAACTAAGCCAAAGTCGAAACCATGTCTTTCATGTTCAGACATAATGATTTAAATAACGATTTTTATTTAAAGTTCCGTTTTTTCAATCCAGGAAAAGAATTATTTCAATTTTATCTTGAAATAATAAATTTATTTATTTATTATTACAAAACAGGTTTTTGCAATCGTACATTTATCTGATAAGATCTGATCAACATCCAAGAAATTGGAAAACGGTTACCATGGACCGAGTGTGTTTTAGGGATCATATGCATCAAAAACAGTGAAAATAAAAATAATGAATCAACATTGTCAAATATACACGTTGATTTGTTTTAACTTAAAAGTTTTTCGATTGACAAATATTGCAGTTCAAATACCTATCATATCTTACTCAAAAATATGTTGTGTTCTGAAGCAAGTTGAAAACTATTTCACTCTATATAATATACAACGGCGAATTTGCAGCCATTCCGTGCACCCATGTTGAAATATCCGCGTCCGATGTGGTCTATCAGAAAGGCCGGTCTAGGTATGCCAGGCGTACTGGGTTCGATTCCTTGTATCGGCAAGAAAATTCTTGGGTTCAAATCCCATAAGTTGCCGACAGGTAAGATGTGTTTCCTCTTATAATAAGAATGTTCAATCAGTTGCCAGCTGGCCAGGTATATAGACGGGAGCCGGAATACCTGTAAGTGAACTTGCATTGGAAATTTGTCGAGGTGAATACATGCTTGGGCAGAAACTGCGGTGAATCCGAGCACCCATGGTGGATAACCAACATATAAGAATATATCGTGCACCCATGTTGAAATATCATTTAAATTATTCAGTTTCATAGCTGATGTCTTCAAATTTGAATAAATAAGCACTCAATTCATAATAATGTTACTCATTCTAGTTTAGTTTAAAACATATTTATCACCTAAAACTACTCGATTACTCGAATGGACATGTATTAAATCTAACATAACTTTTACAAATCTTGATGAAATTTCGCCAAATTTTGACAGAAAGTTCTATTATAGTTGAGAAACAAAACAGACCAAAAAAATTGGGAGTCAAGTGCTTGGAGCGCCACACAGTGGCCAATCCGAGATCTTTTTCTTCAAATCTTCACGACTTCGCATCGAAAATCAATAATTTCATAACGAATGACACACTTCCGCCCACCATAAATCAACTAGGACTCATTGTCTTGAACGTAGCTTGCAAATGAAACCAAAAGTCAGCAAAAAAATTTATTTTGTTTGAGTTATAGGGTTGTGAATTTTAGCAGTCATTTTGACTGGTCACGGTCCGAGTGTCCATGGCGAAATTTTTCTCGCTTACTAAAAGAGCTAGTGAAATAAAAAAATACAAATTTTGTAGAGATTCAAAATTCATGAAAAGTCGTATTTTTTGCGAATTTTTGAAGCGAAGTATGCAAAAGATATTCAACAAACAAAGTGTCCAACCAGTCATTTTGACTGGTGCGGTCTTTCTAGTGTTAATAATGAAATGTTTTTCACACGACTTATTGATTTTTGAAAGGTGTAGCAAAGCACACCGGGAAGCGTTGGAAGGAAGATTTATTTGAGGTAATGTAAGCAATATTTAACTAGCTAAGAGAATTGAATCAAGTTGCTTCAAGTGACGACATGTCTCTACTGCACACCCATCATATATGGATGAAAAATTACATTTTAATAAGTGTTTTATTTATGAAAAACCAATTTATAACGAAATTTATCGATACACCACAGGAAGCGGATCTATTTCAAATAAGAGATTATTGTACCCAGGACCAAGATATGAATGACCTACTTCCCAAAAGTGACCAACTACATCGAATCCCTCCGATAGCCACTTCATCACGTCCATCATTTTTCCCGATATGATTGAAGAAGCCGAACGATGTGTTGTTCACACAATTATTTCTCTTGTGGTGCGTTCCGGAAAGGCGTTATCAAAGAAAAGGGATTTCTCCTAGTTAATTTCCATCATCGCTCGTGAGAAGTCATCTCTTCCGCCTTTCGTCGGCTTTCTCCGAGCTTTATTACGCATTGCTGAAAGAAGGATCAACACCTTCTTTCACCAACATTGCACAATGAAGGACAGAAGAAAGGTCCAACAAAAGTAATAATACTTATTAATCAAAGGAAAAAAAACTTACCACACCGCCTCCCACGGAATGCAGCAGGATCGATTTGCCCTCCCGCAGCGAGACCAAATCGAAGATTAGGATGTACGCGACCAGGTAGTTCATCACGATGGCGGCCGCATCCTGGAATGTCATCTCCTCCGGAATGTGGTACACGTGCTTGACTGGGACGGCCACCAGTTCGGACCAGGCCCGGAACTCCGGCAGAGCTACCACCCGATCCCCGACCTGTTGAAGGATGAAAACGTAAGAAAAAAAACGGAAATCGTGAGGATATTATGATTCACTCGTGGAATAGACGAGGACATGAATAAAAAAAACCCCAGTCTGACAAAGTGTGTCAAAATCAGATTTGAAAATCAGTACCTCAGTCATTTCGAAAAAAAACAAATATCAAGACTAATGTGGACTTCCTTTAAAATTCCTCAATGACAGAAAAACGTTATCTATTCAAAGGATATTCTTTAAAGTTGAACTCCATCGACAAGTCCCAACGGTTCCCGAAAAAAAGAACATACACAACACTCAGCCTATAAGGATTAGCCCAAAGAAACAGGACTCCTCAGCCTCCCCGAAAGGTGGTTTATCCATTATGCCGGCAGTCAGAGTTTGGTCGAGTCAGCGGCTTTTGACGTTAATGCTTGCCGGGATAGAAGTAGGAAAAAAATGGTACGCCGGCATACGACGAGATCTGAATCACAATTAGGTCATCTTCTCTGGATCAAGCGTAAGGCGTGTATTATCAAACTTTTGCCCTTCGCAGTTTTTTTGTATTCTATCCTGAAGTTCGAAATTGAAGTGATAACATGCAGGCGGATGTCATTATATGGGGCTCGTTAGTACCCAGAAGTCATCTCCCCAGCTGGAACGAGCTTCGGGTAACGGCTGGGGCGTTGGTGTTTTAAGAAAAATATTTTTTTGGCTTGTTTACAGTTTGACTGACATTAATCGTTTTTTTCTCGTGAATATAAGAATCTATACGCAAAACATGGTTTGATAAAAATACAGCCAATAAAACCATACTGTCGATACGATCCGCGCTCAACGTATAAAAATGTTAATAAATAGAAGTAAAAATACACTTTGTTTTGTGGATAACTTCTGAATGCATCTATGAAAATTGATAAAATTTTCCGCAAAGCTACCTTGTTATGTAATATTTCCACGTGAAAATTTTTGAAACGTTCTGTAGAGTGGTTTTTGAGATAGTGTCCAATGAAAAAGTTCATTGACTTTAATTTTTGGGCGCCGTGTGCGCCATTGTTCATACTACAAACCACCCTGTTTACAAATTGAGGCGTTTTTTATTGCATTTTTGTTTTCTGAAGCTTGACTTTAAAAACTACTCAAAACTTTTAATTTGGTCGAAGATATGACAATTTAAAAAGATTGTCCTCCTTCGACACAAGAATAACATATTTAACATTTAATCACTCCCGCTCCGTTTTCAAGTAATTGCACCATTCCAGATCCAACCAAAACATAGCATCAACTTTGTAGGATCTATGGAAGTGTTATTCAGGGAAAAAGATCGGATTTGGAGGTAACTTCCTTTGTATATTTAGCCATGCATTGTGTCAATAGTTATGTAATACTGACTGATTTACAGCTTCCAGAGATCGTCAGCCACCTCAAGTGCTAGACATCAAATTTTTTAAATTTTTTTTTCTGTGTTCGTCTCTCAAACATCCAGGCAAGACTTATCAACGAAAAGTTTCTTGTGGAAAACCTGCCAGGTGCTCGCTTAATAGTTTGTGTTGCTGTCTTTTACGTGATTTTACAAAAAATCTCCCCGATAGCGGTACCAATATTTTGCACACGATTTGACCACCGTATTTTGTTTTTTTTTCTAAGGCGGGCAGTTTTTTTTCTTGCAGAAATGAAGTCAGGCGGGTTTATTAGTCAGCTAGATGAACTTATGAGAAAAAAATATTGTCACTTCCCCAAACGAAATTTTAGATTTGCGCACTTATATCCCCTACATTCATGGAATCAATCATCTTTACTTGATGAATAGTAAAAATAAGAATGAATTAGTACACTTTTAGATCTTCTAGGACTCCTTAAACGATTTACAATATGAATTTAAGTCAATTAGTGGATTTCCAGCTGTTTTTGAGTCTCCAACTGGGACTTTACTGAATTTTTCATGATTCTGCTCAAAAAATTTAATCAATGACCTTCTATATTGGACGTTATCTCAAAAACCACGTGACAGAACGTCACAAAAATTTGCCCATATAAACATTAAACTATGTTGCTTCAATGAAAATTTTATCAAATTTAATTCATTTATGCAGAAGTGATCAATAAAACAAAGAGATGCATTTTATTTCGAATACACTCTTTAAGAGCACCTGTATCCGTGGTAACAGCCGGTTTAGACTAGGGTTACTATACGGTTACTGTACTCTTTTGTTCCGTTTTTCATGGAGCGTATTTTGGTATAAAATTTTTTGCCGTGGGGTTCACCGATAGCGAGATGAAAAAAACCCTTTTTTGTTATTAAAATTAGGACTTCGATGTCTTCGACATAGTTGTTTATATTATTGAAATACATAAATTTGTCAAATATGTTAGGGACCATTCAAATTTTACGTAACGTTTTTAGGGGGGGGGGGGGGTTATAGCAGCTTCTTCCGCTTTGTGGATTTTTCTTAGAAATTCTGAGACGAATTTGTTTCGTAGGGGGGCGAGGGGTTCGAAAATGTTCGAAAATTGCGTTACGTAATATTTGAACGGCCCCTTAACCCTCATCCGCATTAGATTTCATTACCCTAATCAGCACTTGTGGTGTCAATTTGACACCACAAGCTCAAATAGTTATAACTTTTGGCGTAATAGACCGATTTAAACAAAACTTACATTAAAAGAAACCTTGTAATGTCAGTGAAATATGTTTAGAACATTGTATATAGCTAAAGTTACTAGTTTTCTCGTTATTCAGCATGAAAGAAAAAAAATCCGAAAAAACATGCCTCACGAAAACTGCTGTAGTTCATATGTTACACGTCCAAAAAAATATTTGCCTTATGCATATGAAAGCTGAAGTTAATGCCTACATCATGAAGACAAGAAATATTTTTTTAAATTTTTTTTAATGAAATGGTCACAAAAAGTTCAAAAAAGTGGTCTAAAAAACCTACTTTTCATTCGATTGCTAGTAAATACTGTTTGAGCGATGGTAGAGTTTTGAAAAAAATATGACTACAAAATGTATTAAAATTCCAACATTTTGCTGTCTTTAGATTTTTGATGCAACAAAAATTGAATTTACTGGAAGTTTTCAAAGTTCAGTACTTTGCGCGATTTTTTTACAAATTGAAATTTCATCTCTTTTTGTGGTCCACCGTCATGTTGTACCCGGATTATCAGTGCTTTTACTTTGTTTGGACCAACCAAGAGTATATTCATTGGAAAGCACATTTAATCTTCATTCTAGTGAGGTGCTGCAATTCACGCTGTGAGATTGCACAAAAATATGAAAATTATAAACATAAAATCATTCCTGAATTTCTAGAACTACAAGCACCTCGTCCAGCAAAACGTGTTTGTTTGCTCTCCGAGTAGGTACGGTGGGTGGTGATTTGGTCAGAGAGCGAAGCCGACAGACGAAATAATGATGCGTGTCGTACGTTTCTTGGTAGGAAATTTTCTATTGATAGTAGTTCACGTTTGCTTGTCACGACACGCATCATTATTTCGTCTGTCGGCTTCGCTCTCTGACCAAATCACCACCCACCGTACCTACTCGGAGAGCAAACAAACACGTTTTGCTGGACGAGGTGCTTGTAGTTCTAGAAATTCAGGAATGATTTTATGTTTATAATTTTCATATTTTTGTGCAATCTCACAGCGTGAATTGCAGCACCTCACTAGAATGAAGATTAAATGTGCTTTCCAATGAATATACTCTTGGTTGGTCCAAACAAAGTAAAAGCACTGATAATCCGGGTACAACATGACGGTGGACCACAAAAAGAGATGAAATTTCAATTTGTAAAAAAATCGCGCAAAGTAGTGAACTTTGAAAACTTCCAGTAAATTCAATTTTTGTTGCATCAAAAATCTAAAGACATCAAAATGTTGGAATTTTAATACATTTTGTAGTCATATTTTTTTCAAAACTCTACCATCGCTCAAACAGTATTTACTAGCGATCGAATGAAAAGTAGGTTTTTTAGACCACTTTTTTGAACTTTTTGTGACCATTTCACTAAAAAAAATTTAAAAAAATATTTCTTGTCTTCATGACGTAGGTATTAACTTCAGCTTTCATATGCATAAGACAAATATTTTTTTGGACGTGTAACATATGAACTACAACAGTTTTCGTGAGGCATGTTTTTTCAGATTTTTTTTCTTTCATGCTGAATAACGAGAAAACTTGTTACTTTAGCTGTATATAATGTTCTAAACATATTTTACTGACATTAAATGGTTTCTATTGATATAAGTTTTATATGAAGTTCAGAATAATTCAAACGACTTAAATAGATTTTACTTCTGTGGTGTCAAAATGACACCAAAAGTCGGAAAAGGGAGTTTTTTTGTCCAGGCTTCCAGGGTTCGTCCATAAAAAAAGTAAAGATGCAATATTGAAGAACTTTTGAATTCATTTATGGTCCCCGAAGAAATTTTTGTATTTTGAAGCTTCTGAAAAAAGTTACAAGCCTTCAAACTTGCAATGGTGTCAAAATGACACTCTAATGCGGATGAGGGTTAAAGTCCTATTACATCACTCTTAGAAGTGATAGTCAACGTTAAAAAAATACCTTGAGAAAACAGAAAAAACAGAATCTGACACGTTGTAGATTGGATAAAATGGTTCGCTGTCTTCGAAACAAAGTTGTAACAAGCCTAGATCTACAATTGTCTCATACATTATGATGGATTATGCTAAAACTCTATAGAAAGCATTTAGTGTATTTTATTGGCAGTTTTGGAAGGCTCGTCCTACAAAAAGTGCACATTTTTGCAACACCACCTTTTTGTGATTATTTTTTACGATATGCGGAACCATTTACAATTTAAATTAGCGGGGAAATTAGTGGAACTAACAAAGTTTTGAATGATTGAAAATACTCTTTTTTTAATAAAAATTACCTATTAATGTAGTGATGTAATAGGATTTTAACATATTATTAAACATGTTTATATCAAAATATGCTCCATGTTAAACTGAATAATTTTGCTGAAGACATCAAATGTCTATCTCTTCATCCTTGGGCGCTGTTAATTTCGTACAGCTAGATTGATGTTCTGCACCACTGTGCATTGAACTGTTAGCAATCTAAAACATGCTTGCAAATTAAACTTTTCAAAAATCGTCGGGTAAAACGGACACTACTTAGAAATGGTACATTATGCGGAAAAAATGGCTTTAGTTTATACATTTGTGAGTTAAGTATTTAAGAACATTTTTAAACCAAAATGGAACCAACTGGTCCGAGTCCAGAAGCAAAATAGTTTGGTTTTCGGAACCGAAAATCGCTCTTGCCAAGGTCTTTTGAAGACTTAATAATTTATGGAGGATCAAACCGATAAAAAGGAGAAACTTATGTGTCCGCTTTACCCGACCTTGAGGTTTCTGTCTTACCCGCCTTAGCAACTTGTTGGTTGATCAAGTCCTTCGAACCAAATTTGATGATGTTGTACCAATTGGTTAAGAAGAAGCCTAAAAACATACCACCTTTGAAAACGGTTGAATTTTTCGTAAATGTTGCAAGTTATGAACTCCTTTCTAAGGAGAGAAAATTACATCAAATAATGGATCCTCAAAGTTTTTTTTTTTGTTTACTATTATGAAACCTTGCTTGATGTAAATAAACAAAAGGTTTCGAAAGTGTTGATACTCTAAGGCGAACACATTCCCTTTAGTAGATTTGTGCCAAACATTTTAATTTTCGACATTTTGAAAGTGTCCGTCTTATCCAACTATGACCCAGCGTAGCCAGATCCAGTGGTCGGAAAATCGCTCAAGAAAAGCAATCAGGAATGGTTTCTAGCTAGAATGATGCTACCTCCGAGTGCTGTGATACGCACGTGGTAAAAGTACCCATTGAATATATGTCGAAAATCAACACTAACTTGATACAAGAAGATATACCATGCCCCACCGGAGGCTACCGTTGCTATTCGTCACGTGGCTAATCGACGGTGATCGACATACTTGGTGATACATTTTGAACGTCGCTCCCTCAATCATTCCCGAACATCTATCCTCGCATCATTGTTGATAATGCTCGTTATTGATAGACGATCATTAATGTTTCAAAAGGAAAAATCTGAATAAATACCAGGACCACATGTTCAAAAAAGCTGTTGCACATGCTGGACAGTTCATTGCGGTTACCTAGTCATGATTTTGTCCTTCTAGGCAAAACGAAAAATAAAAAATCATCTGATAGCCTACATAGATCGCTCAGAACTGATACATATCAGTTATGATCCTAAAGGTTGAAAGTCATTAGGGGAAGGAAATCAGCATCGAGACGTTCGTTGCTGATAGTCTGCGTCCTTTTTTACCTCATCATGTTTCGCAAAAGTGTTTCAAATACAGAAGCGTCGTTGTCATGCATGATTGTTTGTATGATTTGGTTGAAGAAGGAAAATTTGACTGCTTTGATTTTTTGGCTCTGAATGTAGTCAAGCATGGCTCAGTGAAAATGATTGATTTTCGGAAGCATGGCCAGATCTACGGATTTCTACTAATTTTGAACACTTCTACGAACCTACGGATCGATGCTCAAAATCTACGGATTGGCAGTTTCTACG
The DNA here is from genome assembly GCF_029784155.1 of Uranotaenia lowii. Lineage (NCBI taxonomy): Eukaryota > Metazoa > Arthropoda > Insecta > Diptera > Culicidae > Uranotaenia > Uranotaenia lowii. The sequence goes on from NC_073693.1 coordinate 82,083,956, forward strand.
GATTATTGAAAAAATTGAAGGGGTTCAACGAATAAACGAAAATTTAGACAGACGACCACAAAAAAGGTATGTCTCAATTCGTCAAAATCAGTCATTTTTCGTTTTTCGTCGAATCTTCGAATTTTCGTGGTTTGCAAACCGGCAACGCTGCTGTGACCTACCTTCTATTGTTGAAAGATATTTGATAAGGAAGCCAATGTACATATTTCTCCAATTTTATGAAGCTATGCAAGAAATATGAAAGCAAAACACCTTACAAAAACCACGTTAACATTTTGGCAAAGGCATCTTATATTTAGTCTTAATAAACAGTGAGTGCGATAAGTGCCTTTGAGTTGGAATACAGTTTTCCATATGCACAAAATTTAGTTAATAGGCTTAAATGCCTCGTATTTAAATAAAATGTTCACAAATCTTAAATATTGATTGTATAGAAAATGTACTCGTCAATAAAAAAACCCTGTTTTAAATGCATTGTTTTATCATGATTTGTGTGATATGTCAGCATAACATCTTAATACTTCTATCCCATAGAATAAACCAATTTCCTTCTAGGTTTGCATACCATCCGGGCGCACAACTCGGAAAAATGATCTGAATGTACTCTTTTTGGTGTTGCGGGATATGGTAACCCAAGTTTAGACTCAAATTCCGACTAAAGCAACCGCATCCTTGGACCAATTTATCTGTTTAAATTCCGCTTTTTTTAGAACCTGTATGAGGATGGCTCCAAAACTGGTGATACTTGGACCCGATTTGACGCAGTTCTAAACCGTTTGACAGTTAATGAAACTCGAGTGAGGTTGCCTTTTTTTCACTGGATTGGATCTAATTTTGTTGATTGTATAAATTAGACTCAAAAATAAATCACGAATACAGGTGCTCTAAAAAATTTCTTAATGGTTCACATTCAGTAGTTTCCACTGCTAAAATGAATTTCTTTCAACGAAAATATCAGTATGAACAATCATTTTTCAGATCATGATCAGGATCAAGATTGAAATAAGCATCAAGACTAAGATCAAAAATCAAAATTGGAATAACGATCAGATTCTGAAACAGAATTTGATATCAGAAATCGGTTTCTACATATATCTTAATTACAAACAAGATCAGTTTCAGAATCAATGTCGGGATCAGAATTATAATTAGAACCAGGAAATTTATAGCCAGAAAAAGCGGTTTTATCCGGACTTGCCTGGATATTCACTGAAAAACTCGAGACAAGTCCGAAAAAGTGCCCGGCTCGTTCCAGGGTTTATTCACATGACTTATTGGGAAAATTTAACAAAAATCTCAAATTAAGTTTTCATAGGATTTAATTTTCATCTGAAATTTTTTTTTGTGTGTTTATTTCATAAAAAAAACATCAATCGTGTTTTTGAAGTATTAACATATAAAGGATAAAAAAAATTAAGTCGGGATATACAAAAAATTCGACAATCTATATCTCAGAAACCAGACCGCCAAATACTTCAAATTTAGAGTCTTTGAGTAACCGAAAGTGTTGTGTTTAATTTTGTAGAATTAAATTTTACTCTAAATTCATAACATCTAAGTTATGCATCTAAATGTACAACAATCACGACGAGCGAAAAAACCAAATATCTCGTATTTGGTCCGCAATAATACAATTTGAACGCTGTTGGTGTTCTGTGACAAAATATTAAAATATTTTTGCTAAACATAGACAGTAGATCGCTACAAATTTTGTATGCAAATTTCAAATTTATTTATTTTTACACCTCCCATTAGTTTTTTTTGGTTGTTATGTGGCTCCACGCACTTATATTCGCGAACTTCATCATCAGCCATCATATCCTTGAAAGATGTTCGACTTAGCTTGAAGTAAATTAGATCTCTTCAAAGAACTATGAATTATCTCTGAGATAATAAATGTAGGTGTTCGTTTAAAAATATATAAACATATTAGTTCATCCATCAGGCTAAAGCGTTTGTTTGCTGTTTTCAATACTCCAGAGATTAAATCGATTGGGACTGCTCTTTTTCAATAAATTCAAAGAAACGGAACAAGAATCAGTAGGTAAGTACGTAACTCCTGTTGATTGCATCGACAATATCTGAAACACGACATCCGCCACCATGAATATTCAACTAACTGCTCGATAAAAATGCAAAGTGCAAACCGAGTCAGATAAGCATTGTTTAAAGTTCTTTATTTTTACTTTATTTTCATTTCTCATCTTCGGAAAACACCTAGAAATGTGGTGTTTGAAAAGTTTGCCAGCAAACGTAAAACTTTGTCCACATCTTTTGGTGGGCAAACAGATAGGTAAGCATAGGCGTCGGGATGCCGACGACGCCCGTCAGGGTTGGATCTTTTCTGCTGCAGCAGGTCATCACCACCATCTGGTTACGATTGGCAAAAGCATGCTAAATAGAAGTTTTCCTCTGGTACAGGAGAAAACTTTTCCCATTATATTTTGCTCCCGCGTTACCGAAATTTTCCTCCCAGTCTCCGGGAAAAGTTGGATGCAACCTGCAAGCAGCAGCTCCTCACCCAAGAAGGGAGTCGGGTAAAAAAATCCTCTTAAATCTTGTTTTTTCACCTCCCTCCTTCCCATCTGCAAAAAACTCACCTTGAATCCTTCGACTTCCTCGCCGACGGCTTCAATTTCTCCGGCACACTCGAACCCGAGGATGGTTGGCGTTTTCGGGGGCGAATCGATGGCTCCAAGGCGCACCATCAGGTCCTGGAAGTTGAGGCCACTGGAAAAATGGAAAAAAAAGGTAGAAGAAAAACAAATAACCAAATTAGTGTTTGTGATTCATGTCTGGCATATTTTCACACAAGTGAAGTTTTTTTTTCAACGGGAATGCGCTATGGACAAGAGAGAGTGCAAAGAATCCAAAATGAATCAGCATGTCTCCTGGGAAGATTTAAAACTAACTTCTGCCGAAAGGAACTCAAGAAACTTTTAGTTTAACATCAAACTTTATTCAACGTAACTCTTTCAAAAAAGACAAAGTACGAACATTATAGTGTAAATATTTAGCAATTAATCAGATAATAGTAAAATTATGCACGCTATACACAGTCCACCTAATCCAAACTAGGGCGAGATGTCTTACTTTCTTCAACCGACAAAATTTAATTAACTCCATAAGCCAACCAAAATGACTGCCGAAACTAAACTTCCGGGCGGGAGGTAGTTAAACCTAATTGAAACCTCAAACCATCCAACAAAAAGCCCAATTATCCTGGCCCGCTAAGCCTAAATTGTTGCACGGTTGTTGCGGTGACTTGCCCCTCACCCAAAAAAATAAAAAAGAAACTAGGATGGAATACTTCCTTCAATTCGTCTGCCGAAGAATCGTCTAAGCTGTGACGTTAAATAAATTAGCTCCTCCTTATTCTTCTGTTGAGTCTTTTCTAGAACTTCGATGGGTTTCAACCCTTCAATAAGCAGGAAGAAAAGCAAACAAAAATAGTTGCTAATTGAGCCTGATAAGTCGTAAACCAGAAATAGGTATGCCCAAAACTAGTGCACAATTTGCATAGCTTGTTAGTAAAATGGATAACAAAATGATTCAATAAAAAAAATACATTCATTTCAAACCAACTTTCTCAAGAATTTGAAAATAAAAATCAAATCGGTTTAACTCTGATATACAATATTTTGAGGTCTTGAAGAATTCGTACAATTTAATGAACCTGATTCTTTATTAAAATCTAGATAAGATGTTCAAAACATCACAAATTAAATTGTGTAAATGAACATTTTTACCTTAAGTCGAGTTCGATGTAAATTTATTTTGATTTGAAACCTGAAATTTGAATAAATACTTGAAGACCAAATTTATAAATTCAAAATTTTGAAAAACGAAGCTCAAATTATGAATTTGAGTTAGAAAACTAAATCAAAATACAACATTTGATATACAGTGTGGTATCTAAGTAGTCTGGTATTTCCATAATGTTTATCTTGTGCCAACTGAAGATTATTATTAGTTTAACCACGGATCCTGAAGGTTCAAGATACTACTATTTGACGATGAAATTTTTAAGTTTTGTTTTCTTTTCATCGAGAACACCAGTCGTCCGGAAAATTTACATCAAGCAAATGAAGAAAATATTTGAGGAGAAGAGGAAAAATGGCTTGGCCAATGGTGAGTTTGTTGTTTTTGCTCTCTCCCTGTGGCTTTCAGAGATTTGAAACTTTGTGTGCCGGCTTGTGAGCCGAAATACCTCAGACACAGCACCTGGTTCTCTAAATGTGGGAACTGTTACCGAGACCCGGTAAAACGGGAATTCTCGGAGCAGTTGCCCAAAGTGTGGAAACACTCGATGTTTCCATGCAGTCGAGAATAAATACTTGGCTAGGGGCAAATCAGAACATGGTTCTCAAATTATGGGAGCTTCTAACTGCCCGAAGTGTGGTAATTTTTTTACCCTGCAGTCGAGTGTAAAGCCTGACTGAAGATGGAAAGATTGACAGTTCTGATTTTGAAAAAAAAAAATAGTTCTAGAGAGAGAACGGGAAAAAATTTAACCTGCCTTAATATGCATTAACATTGATTTCGAATAAATGGCCACTGGTAAACCCATTAATATAGCCATCCATTGAATATGGTGAAGGAAGTATGGCAGCTCGCTAAGAAGAATGGCGCCGGATGTTTGATGCCTACGTCGATTGAAGAGGATCTAGGATCATGAAGGATCTATCATTCAAAACAATTGACAAAGTCAGTTGTGCAATCATCTGACGGTTAACCGTTTTCAAGCTTCAATGCAAGTTTTGTATGAATATCATATTCCACGGCGTTCAAAAATCCTTGAACGACAGAAAATCCGACAAGTCGATCTAATGGACACTAGAGATTAAAAACGGGAGGAAAAGCTGATGGAAAACAACATGAATCTCATAAGTGAACTTCTTGTTACTTCCCGATCACGTGGAGAAATCCGATCTCAATTAGAACAGTGCGAGAAGTGTGCGTTAAGCAAACCGTATGACGAAATCATAAGTATAACCGCAGAATCGAATTATCGTAATTTTAAATTGGAAAATCGTAAGTACAAACGTTATAGATGTTGTAACCGTAAAAACTCGTTGTCCTTGGAAGAATCCACCCAACCAATATCCGCATAGATTTGTGGAAGAAAATACCCCCTTTATTCTGCGCCGCGCGTGAGGTGACGATAGTTGAATCACTCGAGTCACCCTAGTCACCCGATTCCAGTAGACGCTTTAGGTGAGAAACGTCTTTTAAATGAACTTTTTGAGTTCTTATCCTAATCTAGTAGTCAGCTGGGCATGAACCTCTGTCACATCGGCTTCGGGAATAAGGTGACAAGACTCACAAGACTCCGACTCGACTCGATCATCGTCACATCACGCGCGGCGCAGAATAAGGCGGTACGTCAGGAAGCTTGAACAGTGTTCAGATCGATCGATGTAGGAGATATTGGAGTCGTACTCAAACTTTTTCAGTAGATAGAACCACACCAAGATTAGTGAAGGTGGCTTGAATTGTCGAATTATAGGTCAAATGAAGTATATTGAAATAAATATAAATTGAAGGATGGAAAAAGGGAGAGAATGTGGTATCTAAGTAGTCTGGAATTTCCATAATTGTTTATCTTGTTTTAACTGAAGATTTTTTTTGTCTTTATTAGTGACACTTTACACCTAACTGAAGATTATTATTAGTTTAATCACGGATCCTGCAGGTGCAAGATGCTACATGCAGTCGAACCTAAATAAGTTGTTGTTTTCTTTTTTCCGGGATTTTCATCCTCGCGGATGATTCATCCCTTATAAAAACTTAAATAAGCGAAAAAAAACAATTATATAGAAAAAATTGGAGGTTCAAGTAGGTGTTGCCTTTCAAGGACGTCAAAATTTTTGCTCCGTGAAATTTTTTTTCTAGTATGTAATACGAAAATAACAAAAAAAAAGTCAATTGAACATCGAATCAAGCTGATTATAACCGCGATGGTGAACATAATTGTGAAGTGTGTTTTAGAAAATGGAAAAATTCCGTTGACATGCACGCTCATTTTTTATAATCATTTTCGAGGTTTTTTTCAACCGTTTTATGATTTTCCTTTGAAAACTTCGAAAATTGTAATTTTTCAAACGGAATGAATTGTTAAATTTCAAGCGTTTTCAAAGTTTCAGTGGCAAACCATAATAATGGTTAAAAAATGTTCCTTTCCACCATTGTTCATTTTTTTCAAATCGACTTGGACGATTATAATCCGTTTTTTTTTCGATTAATTTGGTGCAAATTGTGTTCTAATGCCAACGATTTTTGAACGAAAACTTAAAAGGGACTATTTAGAATAACGAGGACAAAAAAGGAAACCATTTGGAACAAAAAATCAAAGGTAAATTGCTTTTTCAAACATTGTCTACATATTGGCTATACTCATATACATGTTTTTTTTCATTACTGATAATCTCATCAAGTAGAATCTTCTGTTGAAATGATGGGAGACAACATACATCCGGTGTCTCCGATGGCTCAAGCTGCTTCTTACGAAACACTTCCTCCAAAGTTTAATATTTTCATTAAACCGATTGAGATGCTCCTTGTATCATGGTTTTGTATTGTGTTACTTTGCGTACTTTGTTTTTTTTTTTTTTTTTTGATTTTGTTATTGTATTTTATTACCATTCAAGAACGTAAAATATATACCAGCAAACATAAAATCGCATTAGAAATGGTAGATCAAATCGTTAACAATGTAATGCAAATCGCAATTCCTACCAAATAAGTAAACGATCTTAAAAACCTTTACTTAAAGTCGGTATAAATCGGATATGATAAAAAGTTCGCCATGATTGCAAATTTGTTCTCCCGCGCGGGATTCAAGTGAGAAAACAACCTTGTTGTTCACTCCAAGGTGTTTATATATTCAGGAGGTGTTACCGAATATCGAATTCCCGATTCAGCCATTTTGGCTATGTAGGCTATGCAACTATGCGGAACTCATGAAGTTTGTTTACCAACAAACCACCGAGAAGCTGACCAAAAAATAAACAAACTCATTGAGAGCCCCGCTCACTCCTCGCCTACTTACTGTGAGAGTCGGAGAACCTAGTGTATCAAAAGACCTTGGTTCACTCTGCGATAAGCAGTGCAACTAGATTGCTTGCTATAAATCAGATGGTTCATTTGGAAAAATTGTTCAACGAGAGAAGCAGCGAATACTGTCGCTGGTAACGTTTTGCAAGATTTGAGAGCAAAACTTGCGCTCTCTCGCATACTTTCAGGATGTACAAATAATGTGTTGAATATCTTCTAATTTGTATAATTCTTATCGCTTAAGTCAGAAGTTACAAATATGTGAGTATATGCCTCCACTTTGGTAGGTAAATGCTAATTCTATAATGTACCTACATGAAACATATTTGCTGCAAAATATACATAAGAAAATGTTAGCTGGGATTTACGATTACCCCTTGTTTTTTTAAATAATCTTGGTCCTGTTATAGCGAAAACTAGATGTAATGTTGTTTAAAAAAAAAGTTCACTTGCGCCAACATCGGATGTTGCTAAAATCGAATGTTGCCAAAATCTAATGTAGCCCAAAACAAACTGGGTCTGTACTTGTTTCGACGTAGTATATACGTCTTACGGCAATATTAAAACTATTTTACTGTACAAAACACCCATTCGAAAAAACTTTTCGGATCGGTTGTGAATTACCAATTCAAACTTTGTGGTACCTATTACATTTTTCATGTGTTCGTTGAATATTTTCAATCTTGAACAACAATCCGTTACAGATTTTGTTTACTCATTGGAGTTCTAGGAGTGTCAATTTGACACTCCTGCCTTAAAACTGACAGCCGAATAAGGTAATTTTCACTCGAATCTTTGTATTGGCTATAGTTGCAAAACAGCTGGACTTTTTTTTGAAACTTTAAATAATTTTTTAATTAGAATTTTTTTTCAGATATGTTTAATGATCTAGATTTTACAAACTGTCACAACTGTAATCATATTTGGCTTTTTGTTGTAATCCCAAAAGATTCCGAAGAATCCTTAAATATATTAGCTGAGCATTACCGAGTTTGGAAGTCAACGATTTGCATATAGACAACGTTCACATCGATGTCTGTTTCTGATTGACGTAGATGGCATATTATTTTAAAATGTTTTTTTTTCTGAAATCCACTTCAAACTACCAGAGACCCTCCAGAGCCATGAATCAAAGCAAGGACTCGGTGAACGACAGGAGAAAAAAAAACTTCCATTCATCCACTCCGCAACACATAGTTAATCCATATCTCTGCTTGAGCCAAACCAATCCAACAGTTCATCAAATCCCCATAAAGCTAGAACCATTAAAGATCCATAAAATGCGACTAATTCGAAGGCAGTTTAGATTACATGGTTGTTCTGCTGCTAGGAAAAGTCCCACCAGCGAGCAACAAATCACATCATTTGAGAGAAGATATGCGTTCGCCTAATTTCCCCTCGATTGGATAGAGGGACAGTGTTAAAGATTTTTCCATGGGGAAAAACGTCTTGAGAAGCATGAAGCAGATATAAAGCCTGAAATCGCTGGCCTCATAATTGCCACAACATATTCATTCGTTCCCACTGTTCCGTACCAGTCAAGGTTGTCGTTAGACGTTTCCCGGAATAGTATGTAGTTTTCCACCCTCGCTCGCCTCGCTTCGAAGATTGGAAAAACTCAACTCGGAAGAAGGGGGAAAGAAAGAAATATTTGTTTTCGAATTCGGTTTGGGATCTGTTTTTCCAGCAATTCAAAATTGGGAAGACAAATGCTTTTGAACTACGCCTGTATCATTCCGGTTCATTGTTTCGTACATACTGAAGCAGATATTGGAAGATTCTAGATCCAATAATCGGGAAGGGAAAAAAAAAAACAGTTTCATGAACCTGCTTTCATTGTCGAGCTCTTTCGAATTCCGATGTACAAAACTACTTCGCGAAGGGACCACAAAAATGCAATTTCGATTGTAACGATTGAAATCGTCAAGTGTACTTCTTATCAGTGTTGCCATTTCTTTGGTTTAATTTGTAACTTGATTTTTGTATGCCAGGGAAAACTATGCAACTATAAAAAAAAGAATAAAGAGTGGCGAAAAACCAGACAGATTGTCGTAGTCGATTGTCTGCACTTTGCCGTCAAGTGCACGTGAGAGTGCACCGTTCTAGGTGCAGAAAATTCTTCCATTGCCAAATCTCGTCTCTTCCTGCATCCTCTCGAAAGGAACCAAAACGAATGGTTCCAAATTGTTTAGGTGGTACCACATTGATGATGCTGATGGTAGTTTTGTCTGGAGGGTTTTCGAACTTTGCCATTCTACACAAACACACACACGCCCAGTTGGTTTTAAAGGGTTTCACTGGTCTGAAACCCGGCAGCTGCAGCTTTAAATTTCATATTAAGGAAGATAGTACACAATCAATCCGTTGACGCTGAATATGTTCTGGTTTTTTTAGGGTATTGGCATATATTGTCACTTTTGTTAAATCTATCTCATGGGCTTTTTACAACAAAACTTGGAAATTTCGTAAAACATGATTTTTTAGATAAGAATTATGATTTACCAATTGTTGTTTACTGCCCTATCGCTAGTAAAAGTAAAATTTTGAGCTTTTGAAGAAAACTATTTAGAAAATAATCTTAGCAAAAGTTAATTTTGTTGTAAGATATTTGTATGTGCTTCATCTTAAGCAGAATAAATATTTCCCTCGTGACAATTGGGAACTAATTCTAAGAAAATTCAAATTCCTTGGCGATACAGATATAAGAGCTCAGAAGTAAAATTCAAAACCTAAAATCAGATTTTATTCAGAGCCAAAAATCAGTGTCTAAAATTAGATTCATCATTTCAAAACAAAATTTAACCAACAAATTACAGATCAAATTCACATACAAAATTGAAAATAAAATTCACGATCAGCGCAATAACAGGAATTGAAAAATTTGTTATTCATAATCCAAACATTTATATCTATTGTATATCTTTAAAAAATCGTTTTCGTTAAATTAACAAAATATTATTCACAACATATGAAATAATGAAAACAGATACTCTTATCAAAATGAAAAAAGTTACATTTCAAAACATGAATTCATAAATGTTTTAAACCAGGATAATTATTTATAAAAAATCAGATTAGGAGTACAAATATGTAAAAAAAAGATCTTCAGTTCTCAAAAGTCAGAAAAACCATGAAACTGAAAAAAACACCACAAACTTGAAAATCTGAATGAATTGAATCTTTTTTTTTAAATCTGGAAAACGATAAGATAAAAAACATAAAAGTATTCATGATTAAAGAAGCACTCAATGAAATTCGCAATTCAACTATGGGATTATTTTTATGACTAAATAATTTTAGAATGGTCAATTGGAAATGATAAGCTTAATTTAGAATATTTATTCTGTAGAGGATAATTTCAAATAATTGTCGATCAAAAATCAAGGCAGTATTCGGGTAAATTTGGTCAAAACCCAGGAAATACTCAACAAAAAAAAAAACTAAACCAAAATTTTTGTCGTCAAAACTTGTCAGCAAATTTTAATTTTGGGCTTCCATTATTATTTTTTGAAAATTTGTTCAAAAATTTGGTTTAAGGCGTATACATAAAACATTTTTTTTAACTCAATGTGTTTTTTTTTGTTTGATTTGACAAATAAAGTGAATAATCCGGATTTTTTTCAATAAAATCCGGGAAACTGGGCCGGACCGGACTTTTTCCCAAATTTTGTATTAAGTATCCTAGACTCGATCTCATGACTGAAGGCGTAGAAGACTGAAACGCTGTCCTCTAGCCTAGAGGCTCTAGGCCACGGTCGGTGTCGTCAATTTAATCTTCACCAGCAGAATTCAAACATTAACATTATTTAAAAAAATACAATTCAGATCCGCATCAAAATGCAAATGTGGCATTCAAAGATCAGTTTTTTTAGCTTGCTTTATCAACATGGTTTTTTTTTGGGAGTTTGAAAATCGATTTGAACGCTGCTGACGTGTTTCGATAGAAAAATTGAGGTTTTTCTCTCCATTCTGGTAGCCCTACTACACCAAACAGTTAATGCACATTCAAGGATAGAGCGAACAAGACTGCATTACAAACTTTTCAGGCAATACACATCCTTGAAGTCCTTGGACACTCGAAATAAGATTACAAGACTTCTCGAGGTTTTGTCGGCAACTCCTGAATTCCAGCTTCCGGACTAGAATTACGCCCAGATAATTGATGTGTTCTAGGCGTGTGATTGGCTCATCTCCGAGGAAGTACTGAGCGGGAAAAGGCGGCCGCCTTTTTGAAAAGCTGACGACTGCGCATTTACTGCGATTCAAAGGCAGTCAGTTAATATTACACCAGTGTGTGAAGAGGTAAATTGATTTTGAAGGACATCAATATCGTTCGGGCCGTTGATGTTGTAAAATAGTTTTAGGTCGTCAGCATAGCATAGCTTTGGGCCGTCGAGGAATGAGAGCGCATCGTTGAAGTAGATTAAGAAGATAATCGGCCTTAAACGGCTTCCCTGAGGCACACCAGAAGAAGCAGAGAATTGTCTGGAGAAAGAGTCCCCCATGTGAACTGTTGATTTACGTCCTGATAGGAAGCTCCGGAACCAGCCAAGAAGAGTTCCACAAAAACCCAGGCATTAAAGCTTTCTAATGGAAATATCGTGGATGACTTTGTTGAATGCCAAAGACGAATCGGTGTAAATAGCGTCGATTTGAGGCTTCGCAGCAAATCTTTCATGCACGTAAAAAGTAAACTTCAGAAGTTAGTTGTCGTGGAACGCTTGGGCATGAATTCGTGTTGATCGTCGGAAAAAAATATTCTTACAGGACAAGAAAATCGGATCCAAGACCATCGATTCGAATAGTTTGGCTACTGCGCATAATGTCGAGATTCCCCGGTAATTGTTGACATCTCTCCTGTTACCTTTGTTATACACCGTAAACATAGGCTTACTTCCAGAGTGACGGGAAGGTAGCTCTGTCAAGCGAAGCTTGGAAAATAAGCCTAACAGGAGTCAGCAAAACAGGCATGAAACGTTTGATAAAAATAACAGGTATTCCGACCGGACCCGTAGAGAAAGAACTTTTGAGCTTAGCTGCTGCTTTTTAAATGACTGCATCCTCAACTAGAGAGGAGTTTGTAGAGAAGCCCTGTGGCGCAATATTCCTGACCGCACTATCCAAATGTTCAGGGAATGTCGAAGCTGTATTATAGATAGACGAGCATTTTTCGGCAGAATTTTTCACATTCTACACGATCAGAGTTTGTCGTGTGTTGTCATCCAGAAACATTTGGGTTGGCAGACTAGGTTTATTCCGCTGACTTTTATAACATGATTCCAAAAAGATTTTGGTCTGGACTGATCACGTTGAACTCGAGCTAGATAGTTTTGGTGACAACGTTTGCTGATTTTTTGGAAACAGAATTTAGTCTACGATAAATGGCCTTAGGAGGATCTTGGCTTGTTATAATTTCTAAGGGCACATCTCTTTGCCGTCTTTAGTCGTCGTAGTTCAGTCGTGATCTAAGGAGTCCGTATATTCTTTTCAGTATTCGAAGTTCTCTCGAGTGAGTTTCAATACGGAACTATGGATAAATAATTCGTCGCCGATGACTCTGAATGGCTCCTTGGTAACCCAATGTCATCCTGGTAACAATACTTTAGAGCAAAAATTGATTTGTTTTCCTTATTTTTTATGCTGTTTTCGTTTTTTTCTACTGGCGCGGGGCAAAACTTTTTCTGAATAAACGAACAGAATCGTCACCCGGGACGATGTAAATATATGGTTGCTATACCCACCCTTATGCTTACCCCCAACACTGACAACTTCTACGGGTTGCAACCGCCTGCTTGAGGTTCAAACCTCGGGCAAAACTAGTGGACTTCTGAACAAATAAACGAACACAATAACAGCAGTTAGGGCAAAACTCGTGGATAACTAGGTTACCACTGCTAATAAACGAAAATACTATTAGTATGATTAGGGAAATGACTCCAGCTTATAGAGTTTTTCATTTTCACTTAGAGAGGTTTTGTGCTTTAACCCTCATCCGCATTAGATTTCATTACCCTAATCAGCACTTGTGGTGTCAATTTGACACTACAAGCTCAAATTGTCATAACTTTTGGCGTGTTAGACCAATTTAAACAAAACTTACATCAAAAGAAACCTTGTAATGTCAGTAAAATATGTTTAGAACATTATATACAGCTAAAGTTACAAGTTTTCTCGTTATTCAGCATGAAAGAAAAAAAATCCGAAAAAACATGCCTCACGAAAACTGCTGTAGTTCATATATTACACGTCCAAAAAAATATTTGTCTTATGCATATGAAAGCTGAAGTTAATGCCTACATCATGAAGACAAGAAATATTTTTTTAAATTTTTTTTAATGAAATGGTCACAAAAAGTTCAAAAAAGTGGTCTAAAAAACCTACTTTTCATTCGATTGCTAGTAAATACTGTTTGAGCGATGGTAGAGTTTTAGAAAAAATATGACTACAATCTTTATTAAAATTCTAACATTTTGCTGTCTTTAGATTTTTGATGCAACAAAAATTGAATTTACTGGAATTTTTCAAAGTTCACTACTTTGCGCAATTTTTTTACAAATTGAAATTTCATCTGTTTTTGTGGTCCACCGTCAGTTTGTACTCGGATTTTCAGTGCTTTTACTTTGTTTGGACCAATCAAAAGTATATTCATTGGAAAGCTAATTTAATCTACATTCTAGTGAGGTGCAACAAATCACGCTGTGAGATTTCACAAAAATATGAAAATTATAAACGTAAAATCATTCCTGAATTTCTAGAACTACAAGCACCGCGTCCAGCAAAACGTGTTTGTTTGCTCTCCGAGTAGGTACGGTGGGTGGTGATTTGGGCAGAGAGTGAAGCCGATTTAAATTTTTTTAAATTTAAAAAAATATTTCTTGTCTTCATGATGTAGGCATTAACTTCAGCTTTCATATGCATAAGGCAAATATTTTTTTGGACGTGTAATATATGAACTACAGCAGTTTTCGTGAGGCATGTTTTTTTCGGATTTTTTTTCTTTCATGCTGAATAACGAGAAAACTTGTAACTTTAGCTGTACATAATGTTCTAAACATATTTTACTGACATTACAAGGTTTCTATGGACATAAGTTTTATATGAAAATCATAAATATTCAAATGACTTAAATAGATTTTACTTTTGTGGTGTCAAAATGACACCAAAAGTCGGAAAAGGGAGTTTTTTTGTCCAGGCTTCCAGGGTTCGTCCATAAAAAAAAGTAAAGATGCAATATTGAAGAACTTTTGAATTCATTTAGGGTCCCCGAAGAAATTTTTGTATTTTGAAGCTTCTGAAAAAAGTTACAAGCCTTCAAACTTGCAATGGTGTCAAAATGACACCCTAATGCGGATGAGGGTTAAAAAGCTTGAGATTTGGTGTGGTTTCTCCCACTTATAGAGGTTTCTTGCTTATCCAGTTCTAGCTTAAACAGGTTTGATTGTATCACTATTATTCCACTCCACGAAAATTGTTATATTTCATCTGCGGGAGCAAGTATCGTCCCCTACTAAATAATGTCCTAATTTTGGGAGCATGGAAACTTGAAATTACATTACGCTGTGATAGACGGCGAGTTGCCTAACTTTTTCAAAAATATATGATGAACATGAAAACAAGAAACTGGGATCAAGTCCCTCCATAAATACTCCCCTCCACCGATTTGCTTAATATTGAGATTTATGTTCTACAACGCTTATTTTGAAAAATATAACGTCTTTCCAAGATAGTTTTAAGCATAGATTAAGAAATAAAACTGAATGATATTAATTTGTCGGAGGCCGTCAACAATAAATAAAATAAATAAATAAAAAAAGGCATTTTTTGTTCAATGACCTACTACCACCTACTACTTTCTTTTCAAACGTCATGTCTTGAAGCAAACATAAGCCAAAAAAACAAATACAAACTCCTTCAATATCAATGGATCATTAGCACCGAAATATTGTTATTCACCAACCTTTGTTCCATTCACTTATCTATGTGCTTAACTAGCAAGGTTTTGCAAGGTCAGCAAAAAAAAAAAATATGGAAAACTTACTCCATCATCACATCCATTTCTTTGTTCACTTACGCATTCCTCAAACAGTTAGATATTGTGACTCACCTAGAAAGAAAGAAAAAGAATGTATCATTAGTGGGCTATGAATGGCAGGTGATTCAAATAAATTTATGTGTTTTAAAATTCATTTATGTTTTTAATGTAAAAGGTTTAAATTCTTAAACAGTTCCTCAATCACGCAAAACTGTCCTCACAAATTGGAAAGAACTGTATCTGCAGAATTTTTTTCTGTATTCTAATTTTTAACCAGATTTGTCAAATGTCAGAAAATCGGTTCAACTGAGAATCCAGAGTTATCCAATCAAATCAAATTTAGAATTTCGTCTATCGAAAATAGAATTTATTTGCCCTCGAGTTGGAATCTGTTCGAAACAATAACCGAAAGAGTCTGCCCCTAAACAAACACTCTGCTAGATCACCCGCAGCTGAAGATAGTTATGAAAGACTGACCAACGGAAGAAGAAGCAGAACAACGCAAGAAGCAGCAGGAAAACTTTATTCACCAGGGAAGGGAAATGGAAGTGTGAGCTCGGGTTCGGTTGAAGGAACCCCAAAACTTTCCACTTCATTGGATCATTTCTCCCATTGGAGATGTTGTAAACAATGGGCCAATTTTTCGATTATTGCCTACTCAACGTTCTCCATCCATCTATTTATTCATCCATCCATCCCAAAACTGTGGAAAACCCTTGCATCGATTGTATGTATGTGAATGTGTTTTCCTAAATTTCCCAAAAAGGGACACATAGCTTTCTCTGTTCCTTCATATTAGACGAAATTGAATTCTATCTGCCTCCATCCCTCAGAGTGTCAAAACTCTGAAGTGAAAGTGTTGGGGGAAAATTTGTTTATTTTGTTCCACTTTCGGAATATGGTTGGAGTGGAGTGTAAAAGCCGGGGCACTCCCCGGGTGAAATTCCGCTTGTAGGACCAATAATCAACAACAAAAAAAACAACAACAGCAATAGCCAGTCAGTCAGTCAGTCAGAGTTTGTCCAAAACAGGTCTGTAGGAGAAACGACAAACGATGAAGGGGGAACGTTCGTATATCGGTATCTGGGTTCCATCTTGATGAGATATTTGGAACGGATATCGAAATGGATACAACAAGTGGTTCAAGAGGACAAATGGTGTTGATTTTCCTCGGTTGTCTCGGTTTTCGGATTTGGGATAAGGCGTGAAAAGTATTTTCTGTCTTGTTGTACTACACTCTGCAGCCAGGGTTTTTTTTCCTGTAGGATTTTCCTGTAAGGTCGATCGGAGCAGAAAAAAAATCTCCCAGACAAGAAGGCAACCGGGTCGCTGCCTGTGGAGTAGAAAATTGATGTGAATCACTTGACTTGACGGAATATGTCATTCGATATCCGGCTTTGGAAAAATGTTAAGAAAATTTTTTTTTGAAAGCGATGTTCAATGTTTCAGTAAAAAAAAATTTAAAGGAATTTGGAGCAGTTTAAAGAAGCACTGTTTCTGATTTGACGGAACTTATCTGAAAATATTAGTTGGATCTGACGAAAGTTTTTAAACATCACAAATAACAAGATTCAAATTGGTACTTAAGATGTTGAAATTGAAACAAGATTTCAGTTAGAAATGAGAAACTATACGGAATAGTTGGAAAATTACACTAGTTTACAAAATTTAAAAAAATCGTGAACTTGATTAACTGACCAATATTTTTAATGTGAAATCGGGCGCTGAATCCGAAAATGAAATTCAAAAAAATCTCAGTAGAACCGTTTTTTAGTCATGCTCGAAATATGAAATTTCGGAAAAATAAAAAAAAGTTCTTGTACTTAGATTTAAATACCTCGGACGGCATAACAGTAAATTTAAATGCCTCTTCTGCATATTGAAGGTGAATAAATTTTCTATCAATTATATGAACACCGTTTTTGCGTATGATCAACAGTATTGTTGATATTAGTGACTTTATGATAGAAAAAAATTTGTTCAAGCGAAAGTTTTAGACTCGATGGTAGCATTTAAAAAATCTGATTTTTATGCGCTTGAATGTCAACTTAAAACAAAGATTTGAAGTGGTTATTTATTAAAATCAGTTGAAAATTGAAGAAGTTATGGTTACTTTACCATAACAGTATTTTTGTAGTTTTAAATCATTTATCGAACCGCAGTACACTTATCATAGTATAGGAAGAATGACACATGATAAATCTCACTCGCTCCAAGTCAAAATTATTTATTAGCTTACCAAAAGGTCACATGCCAAATTTGAGGATGATCTGACCATAGGGAGGGGTTGCTTGAGTCTCAAACGTCAATAAAATTATAAGGTAGTCTGCCCAATGGGCCCGGACAGGTTGGCCGATTGCCTACACCGGTTGATAGTCCGGATCTGGGACATAGAACAGCTACCGGAGGAGTGGAAGGAGGGGGTAATATGCCCCATCTACAAGAAGGGCGACAAATTGGACTGTGAGAACTACCGAGCGATCACTGTCCTCAATGCCGCCTACAAAGTGTTGTCCCGAATCCTACTCCGCCGCCTCACGCCACAAGCAAACAGATTCGTGGGAAGTCATCAGGCCGGCTTCATGGAGGGACGGTCTACGACGGACCAGATATTCACATTACGGCAAATCCTCCAAAAATGCCGTGAACACCAAGTCCCTACGCATCATCTATTCATCGACTTCAAAGCCGCATACGACACGATCGACCGTAACGAGCTATGGAAAATCATGGACGAGAACGGCTTTTCCGGGAAGCTAATCAGACTGATCAAGGCGACGATGGATGGAACGCAGTGCTGTGTGCGGATATCGGGTGAATTGTCGAGTTCATTCGAATCGCGCAGGGGGCTTCGACAAGGTGATGGTCTATCCTGCATGATGTTCAACGTGGCGCTAGAAGGTGTTATTCGACGAGCGGTGGGCGAAATGCGGGGCACGATTTTCAACAGATCCAGTCAACTTATCTGCTTTGCCGATGACATTGATATAGTCGGCAGATCATCTGCGGCGGTGGAGGAGATCTACCGCAAACTGAAACGCGAAGCAGGAAGGATTGGGTTGATGATTAATACGTCCAAGACGAAGTACATGCTGGCCTGCGGATCCGAGACCGACCGAACCCGCTTGTCCAGTAATAACAAGATCACGATCGACGGCGACGAGCTGGAGATAGTCGAAGACTTTGTCTATCTCGGCTCACTGGTGACCGCAGACAACGACACCAGCCGTGAGATCCGGAGGCGAATTATCAGCGGAAGTCGTGCCTACTATGGACTCCACAAGCAACTGCGGTCGAGAAGACTTTGCCCTCGTACGAAGTGTAACCTGTATATGACGCTTATTAGACCGGTTGTTCTCTACGGGCACGAGACATGGATATTGCTCGAGGAGGACCTGCGTACACTCGGAGTATTCGAGCGACGAGTGTTAAGAACCATCTTTGGCGGCGTACAGGAGAACGGAGTGTGGAGGCGAAGGATGAACCACGAGCTCGCGCGACTCTACGGCGAACCCAGTATCCAGAAGGTGGTGAAAGCTGGCCGGATACGCTGGGCTGGACATGTTGCGAGAATGCCGGACGACTGTCCTGCAAAACAGGTGTTCGCTACGAATCCGGTAGGAACAAGACGAGCGGGGGCGCAACGAGCGAGGTGGTTAGACCAAGTGGAGCGTGATCTGGCGAACGTGGGGTGCCCGAGAAATTGGAGAACGGTTGCTATGAACCGAGTGAATTTTAGGAATTATGTTCGTCAAGTTATGTCGTGAGACGGAATACTATGTAAATAAAATAAGGTAGTCTGCCCGGGAGGAACAAAAAATACTGGTTTTTCATCAATAACTTTTTTCATCACTAGCCGATTGTTTTTTATGGTTAATTTTCTTAAACCTCAAGTTGAGACAAATATTTCACTCCAGGACAGCAACACGATTGGACTTGAGGTAAAAAAGTTATTGCAGTTCCGATGGTCTCCACAGCAAACTAGTCTATAACTTTTTCCTGATTCTGGTAGTAGTCGTCTCCAGAATTTCTTGTACTCTACGAACAGCATCCTTCTCAGGTTGGTTCTCAATATCGATCTCAGCTTCTTCAATCAAATAAAACTGATGCAGCCTTTCGTCACACCGATGTACATTGCAGTATTAGACCACTGGCAATTTATCTCCTACGGTTCCAAAAACGGACCATCCCAAGACCGAGTGCACCGCAATGGTAGACCCTTCCGACTCTCGATCGGATAAAACAGGTCAGAGTGATCTAAACCAAGTTATAACTTCGGTTCTTCCACAGCGTAACAATCTACTGGCAAACCTTTCAAATGCTGGAGTTTGCTCCACAATATTGAGGTATTCAAGCTTTTCGAAGGCAGTTTCAACCGGTTGACCGTGCGTACCGTACCGTGAATTTTTTTTGTTGCTATCTCTTGGCGAAATCTGGATCCTGACGTTTTGAGAAGCTTTCATCATTTCTGGTTACTTTCGACGTCCATCTTATTTCTAACGGCTGGTAAATTCCTTGAATCCCGATTTTGAAGGCCACATAGGCTTTGAGAAGAGACAACGATGAACCGTCAGCCAAAAACGCTAACCCATTTAGTTGATTCTCTCCGTTATGCAACTTAACTTGGCTGTGACATATGAAGGCCCACCATTGTTCTTCCTACCTCCAGTTTGTCGATGTTCCCTGCTTTCTTCTCCTTCTACTTGTCCTGGTTGGAGCAGTGGATAATGACGTCCAGAGCACTGATTCACAGCACACCTGAGTCTTTTGAAAACATCATAGTTTTGCAAACGATGAACAGTGCGTTCGTAACTCACACATGGTATCCTGGTAGCTTTGGGATAACCTCTACTTTGCTATTCATGTGTGTGTAAAGATGTCCTTCAGAAGACTGGATTTTATCGAACATGATGGGGTTCAGCTTTCCTGATTTAATCAAAGTCACTTCACTTGCGTCAAAGATGAGTAGCTGCATAAACTCACCAAACTCCTTCAGTGTGTATTGTCGCATGCACGTTTGTATCGCACCCTTTATTTTTATTTACATACCGTCTCACGACATAACTTGACGAACATAATTCCTATAATTCACTCGGTCCATGGCAACCGTTCTCCAATTTCTCGGTCACCCCACGTTCGCCAGATCACACTCCACTTGGTCTAACCACCTCGCTCGTTGCGCCCCCGCTCGTCTTGTTGCTACCGGATTCGTAGCGAACACCTGTTTTGCAGGACAGTCGTCCGGCATTCTCGCAACATGTCCTGCCCAGCGTATCCGGCCAGCCTTCACCACCTTCTGGAAACTGGGTTCGCCGTAGAGTCGCGCGAGCTCGTGGTTCTTTCTTCGCCTCCACACTCCATTCTCCTGTACGCCGCCAAAGATGGTTCTTAACACTCGTCGCTCGAATACTCCGAGTGTACGCAGGTCCTCCTCGAGCAATATCCATGTCTCGTGCCCGTAGAGAACAACCGGTCTAATGAGCGTCATATACAGGTTACACTTCGTGCGAGGGCTAAGTCTTCTCGACCGCAGTTGCTTGTGGAGTCCATAGTAGGCACGACTTCCGCTGATAATTCGCCTCCGGATCTCACGGCTGGTGTCATTGTCTGCGGTCATCAGTGAGCTGAGATAGACAAAGCCTTCGACTATCTCCAGCTCGTCGCCGCGCCGTCGATCGTGACCTTGTTATTACTGGACAAGCGGGTTCGGTCGGTCTCGGATCCGCAGGCCAGCAAGTACTTCGTCTTCGCACCCATTTAATTCAATACGAAGATGGCAGACTAGCCACCAATTCGGCGAAAATTGTTGGATTGCACAGATGTGCATCCAACTTAGCTGTTTCGAGTGAACCACACACTTGTGTCACAGCTACTCCAAAGCTCAGCAACGATTCTAAATTTTCCGGATGCGAGGTTGAATCCTTCCGTAAATTGGCCAGCAGAGCCTTAATCAACAGCTCTGGTCTGCAAAACAACTGTTTCAAGACCTCGATGATAGATGGTAGATGATAGATTTTCGGTGTTGTTGAACCCACACGCGGTGTTCCCATTTTTGTAGATGTTGATTAACAAAGGTTATGTCAGATCGGCAGTTTTTTCGGCCGGATGTTCTGGTAGCCGTAGCCGGATGTTCCGTAGTGGGTGCTTTCCACGAATTGTCGTTATCCGACGATAGTTGTAGATACCCGGTGTTCCTGTGCTGCAGTACTCGAACTGCAACCGCGAGCCTCGTAGGATGGCAATTCTTCCGATTTGTTGAACTGCAAGACCTCGCAGCCATTACTTCCAGATGTCGGACTGGCCTGGAATTTCTCTCAGGCTTCCTTCCACCAACAGCATAATCCTTTTCTTCTAGTTCTGGTCCATCTTTTTTCTGCTTTTTAAGCCACGTTCGCACTTCATGCGTTCTACACCGATGTGGTACAAAGAAGGTGATGAACAAACACGCACACTATTACAGAACTCGTTATTCAAAAAGTAAAAAGGTAAACAAAGCCTACGTCACTTGCCAGGATGTTTATGTATCCTAGGCGAGAATCGTAAATAGCAGTTGGCAATAATTTTTTTCTCTAGTTTTCGCTGGTACAACGATGATGGTTGTTTGTTTGAAAATGCAACTGACGTCACGAATTGACAGGGTTACAATGTTTACAAAAAAAAAACTTTTACTAACACTTAGCACGGGATTTCCATCGCCACCTGATATATGTATTGTATACAGGTTGGTTCTACACCACAGACTTTCCAGGACACTTTCAGCTATATCCATAATTTTAATTTTTTCGCGTAAAAATTCCTCTTCCATTGACAACTTGTTCAATAAAGTATCATTATCTTCTTTACGACGCTTTTCGTCCTCGTCTAACCGCATTCTAGCCAGGTCTTGTTTGGCTTGTAACAAAGCTAATCGCTCCGGAAACTACCAGGTTTGACTGACGAACGCTCGGATTTACAAGCTACGCTATTCGGTTTGCTACTTACTGCTACGTAATTAAGGTCTGTCTTCGAAAAAAAGCGTTTCATGTTGACTTAACTTTTGAACGGATGGATGAAAATTTATGAAATTTTTAGAGATATTACCTAGTAATGTTATGTTTACATGTGAAAAATTTGGTGGCAATCTGTTAAGTGGTTTTTGAGATAGCATCTAATGAATATGTTTATTGAGCAAAATGTTTGGGCAACTTCTACGTCAGCTATATTGTATGCTATGAATTACCGTTTTTCTACGTTAGGGCTTTTTTTGTTGACGTTTTTCATTTCCTGGAACTTAACCCCTTAACCTTCAAAAGAACTCAACATTTTCTATTTGGTCGAAGTTATGGCAACTTTAGCAGATTTTATACCTTCTGCAAGAAAACAACATTTTTGACTGTTAATCACTCTACCACAATTTTTGCAGAATGAAACGACTTCAGATCCTATCTAATTATGGTATCAACTTTTAGAAACCCTTGAAAGTGCTATGGAAAGAAAACGGTCGGTTTTGTAGGCATTTTCTCTCTATTTTGGCCTTTATTTGTGCCAACCATTATGTACCACCTACCGATTTGCACAGATCGTCATCGATCTTCCACAGATCGTCATCCAAATTTAGTACTGGATATATGTAGTTGTTTTTTGAATTCTTCTTCTAGTTCTTCTCCAGAACATTTAGACGAGGCTTGTCAACGAAGAATTTCTGACAGGAGATCCACCAGGTGCCCGATACAAAGTTCGTTTTGATTTCCTTTACCTCGCTAACAGCTCCACCATTTTGAACACAATTTAACCATCGTATTTTGTTTATTTTATCTGTGGACATCTTTTTATTATCAAGGCATGGTGTTTGGTCTGTTTTTTTTTTGTTTGTTGGTCGAATCAGACAGAAAAAGTTACCGTAATCCGGGGTAATATTGATCACTTTTTTTCAATTTTTTTATCGATTATTTTTTCTGTTAAGGGGAACGTTATGTTTCATATTTTTAAAACCAGTACTGGACTCCAATGAACGTAAAACATGGTTACAGAAATTTATTAGACCACTTAAAACTTGGTTAAAAAATCTATTTTGTCTCTGTTTTGAATTTGATGCTTTGGGGTTACATTGATCAGTCTCTATTTTGACGGTTTTAACGAGTTTTCTCGATCATAAAGGATACAAAACACCTCCAAAATATTTAAAAATGCTAGTTTATCAGTTTTATCTTGCTTTATAACGTTTTCTTTTAAAAATATTTATAATTGAAAAATGTACTATTATGTTGCATACATTTAGGGGCAAAAATTAAAACAATTGCTAAATAGTTTGAGCTAGAAAATACAAATGAAATTTTACCTTAACACATTCCTCTAGGCCCTCCCATCCTCTAGGCCTATATCCATTTTCAATTTTTCTTCAAAGTTAACCATTTGATCCATTTGTCCAATACGGGCTTACTCTTGGAAAATGTCCTTAGTTTCTGAATATCAAAAATTTATCACTAAAAGACTATAAAACTAGCACTATAACTTTACATATACAAAGAAAATAAGTAGTACTTTCACATTCAACAACCCGTTTGCTTCTAAATGCTTTTTGGTTTCATCAGGAGACCTGTTTGTTTGCAAGCCTTGAAAAAAATAGAAATTTTTAGATTTTTATATTACATTTTCTTACTAACAGAAAAGAATTTCAAATACAAACCAAATTTTGTCTATTTGATACTCAATTCATAGGCTTTCAAACGTAGAAAACAGTTTTCAAAAATTCAAACTTTAGACTGAGTTATTGATGATAATGTGCAAAAATTAATTGTTAAACATTTTTTGTCATTCGCGACTTATATCAACGATGCAGTTGGCGGACAGTCATTGAAAAACTTATCCGGTACAATTGTGATTGATGTTTACTCTTGGGCTCGAACTCACGGACATCGGCTCAGGAAGCAACTGATTTGCGAACTGAGCTATATCACAAGCCCTGAAGATACCCACTGATTTTTGATTCCCCTTTTGATGATTTTTGAGGGCCAACAGATGAAAACTTTTAACTCTTTGGGGCACTTCTCAATCAAGTCCGATTGAGCAGAAATTTGCCACAAAGCATTTTCCACAGTTTTCAGCATTTTGAAATGAGAATTTTAAAACTGAGATTTAGATTAGACTATTTACCGGCATCATATGAAATTGAGACATGAATCATATTTGTGAGATTACATCCTCAATATATATCCTGATATCCAAATTGGTTTGAAAGAAAAACAATAGAAACAATCATAAAAATTTCTGATAAACACTCAAAAACGTTTTTGAGTTCTCTATCTTCAAGATTTCATTTTATTTTTTATTTTTGAAGACTACATACC
Organism: Uranotaenia lowii; assembly: GCF_029784155.1. Classification (NCBI taxonomy): domain Eukaryota; kingdom Metazoa; phylum Arthropoda; class Insecta; order Diptera; family Culicidae; genus Uranotaenia; species Uranotaenia lowii. The sequence continues at coordinate 82,108,370 of NC_073693.1, forward strand.
ATTTTGACTCATGTTTTGAAAAATAAATAACATTTCTTTGGGTTTAAAACTCTTTCGTAATTTTCTCACAATTCAGTCAAACATTCTCAAGGTCAAAGTTACTAGAAAGGTGATCACTTATTAAAATCTTTCATAGTTAGTTGAATTTAACAGTTTTCAAAAAAGTGTACAAATGATTGAAGTAAAAGTCCACCAATTTTTCTAAATCTGCTCCCAAATTTTGTAAACCAGTAAAAAGTGGGTGAAATTTTAAATCGATGATTGGATAAGTTTCAGTTGAGATTGGTGTTCTAAAGTCCGAATCTGAGGTCTTATTAATTTTATTCTAACATTTAAATCAACTTTTTTTTCGAATTTAAAGCGAAACCTGAAAATGTTCAACAAAACAGCATAATTTCGAATTTCAAGCTTTGAATCTAAATTCCGTGTTCTAAATTTGAAACTTTAATTCCCTGTTCTAAATTTTAAATCTTAATCTAAGTTCAAATCTCAATAATCGGGAGCCCATCAGCTTGAATTTAATAAGACTGAGCATGACAGAATACAGAGTAAAAAGTAGTCATGTTGCAACAACTTTTTGGTTATAAAACATTTTCAAATTTACAGTTTTAATTGAAAATTTCGATTTGAAAGTAATATGCTCCAAACTTATTTGGTATTTTGAAATACATAAGGATATTCCTAGAAATGTTTTAACGAGATCTTGGAATATTCAGATTACTTATCCATGAGATGAATAATGATTGATCACGTGTTAGGTTCTTCCGGTTGCTTCAGAATTCCACAAATCAGTCCACCCTGCTGGTGAAATTATTCATTAATCAGCATATCTCTGCTGTGCAGAAATCCTCCAAACTCAAATTGAACGAACGACAAAATGTGGTGCCTTGTCGCATTCGTAGAATAATCAAAGATCAAAGTTCATGTATATGCGTTCTGTGCCCATGTCGGTCGTGTTGTGTGTGCTAGAGGAACGGATTAATACTCCCAGCCGGATGATTCAGAAACGTGGAACGATGATAGCATCTGTTGTACGGACGGATGACAACTTTTTTCCATCTACAAATAACAGAAACAGAACCATCATCAGGACCTAGCCCTCTCGGGTTTATCCTTTTAGTGTCAGTTATTTCCCTGTGACGAACTGTGGGACAACGGAATTTTCGCCGAATATATGAAAATTTATTTGTGAATTCTGTGAAACTCATTGAAAATCAGAATATAAAACATTCGTTCATTAGAAATTTAAACTTCATCTAAATAATCAGATAGTGAGAAATTTTTTCACTTTAACATTATGTATCTCCTTTATATCCGTCCATACGGAAGCTGGGTGAAAGGACGACACGTGGCCTTTGCGTGGGCGTCGTAAAAATAACGGAAACAGCTTGGGAGCACCCAGACGGCAGCAAGCTCTTGCAACGGCGAACCTTAGTAGTAGGAAGAACGATGGCAGTGCTGCTGCAAATTCCAATTCCGGTATCGATTTTTCACTTCCCCTGCCCTCTCCGGCTTCGGGAACTGAAAAGACTAACTGGGCAGATAACACAGTTCAGTCGTAGGATTTTTGCCATTTTTAACGCCGCAGTAGGACAGAAACCGCCGGGCTAAACTGACAGCTGTTGATTCGGATGACGGAATGCCGGGGCGCAGTAAGATGATGCTGCTATTCGGAGAATTCGAATGATTTCCATTTTCCTGTTGGGAGTCAGTCAATAGTGGAAATTTCTCTTTTAATCCGGGACATTTGAAGTCGGATCCTTCTTTGGGAGAAATCGATTTTTTTCAATAGCATAAGATAGTATAAGGCATAAATCTTGTAAGCTCACGAAACATATGGCGACCGTGATATTTTACAATAGTGTTTTCCTCAGACTGTGTACAGTAAGACCGTTATGAAAACAGCAAAAATGGTTTGAAAGTATACTATTTTGTGATAAATAACGAGGTAAACGTTATATTCGAGTAGAAATTTTTTTTCTGAGAAGACATAATGAAGTTGTATCAATTGTTGATAAACCATAAAAAATGTGTAGTTCTAATAATTGGATAATTAAACCACCCTTCTAGTGCTTCTACCTTCGATTATAATTATGGCTTCGCTTCTTCCGATTTGCTCAAGAAAAGCCTTTTTCACATTGCGGATACATTTCTCCATTAACGGAATTACTGGAACTCGCGTATCGGGAGACACTTTCCGGTAACGTGCACAAAAATTAATTAAAACTTGTGCGTTCGGTTTGGTCCAAGTTTAGCTGCTGCTCTCCCTGCCTCCCAGTCGCCTCTTATCGCTTGTTGAAGATGTTCATTAACGCGTTTCGGTTGGCTCAATTTTTACGATTATTGATCCGCTCTTCCGTTTTATTGGGTGTCATTCGAAAGAGCGAAGGAAAAAACACGCTGTATTTTCTTCGAGAAGGAATGAGTAGTGTTTGTGCTAAAAAACAACCCACTTCCATATTCATTGGGTGTGCAAATCGTCGCTCGACTCGGCTCGAGGAAGTTTATTTTAGTGGAGTTTTTCACCCCTCCTTTTCTGACGAGGTGGCCTGGCGCGCGTTTTCCCCCCTAAGAAGAGGGTGGTGTTGTCGAAAAACTCCCCAATGAGAGTAGAAAAAACACCGGCTGCGGTTTTTGCACACGTGGCGCCTCCGGAAAGAATCTTCCAAGAAGTTGAAGAAGTTTGTTGATGTTTTTTTTCTTCATTTTATTTTTCTCTCTGTTTGCTACCTGTAGTCGTAAATTATATTATGCGCACGATTTAATAGGTAACATAAATACACCTTGACGGTGTTCCAAAGCAACAGAAAAGCTTCTGGTGACACCAGAAAATTGCCACCCTCCTTCCAAAACTCCTTCCAAAGGTTGAGGTTAAGGGTGCCCCGGTATTGGGATAAACGAGTCTGGGTTCTCTTTCTGTTTTTCCCTTTTATTTTCGTGCCAGGATTTCACCTGAAAAGGGTACGGTACTACTACAGGGTGTGTAATTTTGCGGATGGATTCTGGCTGTTGGAAATGTGATCTAATCGGATTTCGATGGTAATTTCATTGGGTTAAGGTTCAACCGGTTAAAAATAGTCCAGCAGCTTTTGGTGAATGTTTGTTAACGTCTTCGGCAGCGCAGATTGAGGTCAAATTCGGTCGGGTTTAGGATTACGACGACGTAGCAATTCATTATTTTTCGGGTTTTTCGAGAAGGATTTCAACCCCATCTGACTTTAGATTTTTTAAAAAGGTTTTTATCAAACTACGCATCAAAAATTTTATTTCAATTTTTAATATCCTTCGAATGCTATACAGCTAATGTACTCCGATGAACAGTTGAAATTTGATGTGATGGCGATTTTTCCGCCCCCCCGCCAATTTTTCCGAATCAAATTTTCAGTTCATGAAATGAAACTACCACAGAAGTGGGAAACTACTAAGTTCAGAAAGGTGTTCTACAATAGTTGTTAATAAATTTATCAGAAAATTTTCGGAGTTTCATCCCATATCACTCAGGGCTCTGGACTCAGGGCTATAAAATATGTTATTGACTAATCATAACCATTTTTGAATTGCTATACCATGATATCATCATCGTTCCGGGTGACGATTTTGCTTTTTTACAGTGCCAGTCTTTCAAAACCTCTATCTTGCCCTTAAAAGAATAACAAACCAACAGTTTTGACTTTACTATTTATTAAATCTCAATTTGATAAGATATTTATTACTAGAGACAGTCAACCGAATGTACAATGAGAAGTAGAAACTCCAACAGTTACTTTAATTAATTGAAAAGATGGAAAATAAAAGACGTATGACATATTTTGCAGATGCTACAAAATCTTTTAAAAACCAACTCCAATATCAAACGTTTCATCTATGTTGTTTGTTTTTCCAAATGCTCAGATCCACGTTTAAATGGCTTAAATAAAATTTCAACTAAATTTTATAAATAAGCTTTTAAACTGCATAATATTTGTATTCAGAAAATTCCGTGTGAAAATGTTAGAATACTAATCTTTTTTTTCATATCCAGCATAGATTTTCAATTTTTTTTTTTAAATTTCAAAGTCTGCTTGCAATTCCCAAATTTCGATTTTCAAAGACTAAATGATATCCTCATTTTCAAATATTCAGACTTAGTCTTCAAAGGAATCTAAATTTTAGAAAATTACAATTTTGATGAACGTGCGCTTCGAATAATTACTAAATTTTAATTAAATTAATTTTTTAAATCTCATTTTTCGAATCGATCATGATTTTGGAATTCATTTTAGAAAGGTGAGGAAAATTATTTGAAGAACATAGCAAATTTTGTGCTAAATTTCCATGTGTAATGTTTTCTAAATTTGTGTATTTAATTTAATGTGTAATGTTTATAAATTAAAATTTAAAACCAAATTTGGAATTATATATTACTAACCAGTTTTTTTTGCTCATACAATATCAATTAAAATCCTCAAAAATGCAGGTTTTTTCGATATAAGTTTTGATGATGATTTGAACGAATAGGATTTATTTCATTTCAAATATTAAATGTAATTATCACAAATTCCGAAAAAAATTATTAGCAATTTATTCTGATATCAGAAAATTTGAAAAAAAAAACAACTCTGACTTCGATAAATGAACACTCTAAGAATAGAATTTTTTTTTCTCTCCAATCTGAAATCAATTTCACAAGGCAAAATTTTAACATTATTCCTATGTGCAAAGAATTTAAGAGCAAATTTTGAATAATTTTTTTTTGGGCATTTTTGTTTCTTTCAGCTTATTTTTCCAGATAACTTATACAGATACGAATAAATTCATTAAATAAACTAATGTTCACAAATTTTTAAAATGAATTTATACGTATTGGTAAAAGTTATCTGGAAACATGAGTTTATAGGAAACGTCAAAAATACAGTTTAAATTCAATGATCAAGTTTACGTATACCGCTAGTAATTTTGACTTCTGAGATAACAGTTAGATATTGATCTTTTCTTTTTGTAATTTTTTACGAATTTCGCATAATACGAGAATTTTAATGATTTTGAATATTTAACTTGGATTGAATCTTTGAAGTTTTTCAAATCATAAACCATATCGTTTTGTGTCAAAGTTGTTAAATGAGTTATCAAATACTCAAAAAGACTTTTTAAAATGATGTCAGAATTAGTGGTTTTTTTTATGTATTTACATTTCTGAAATTTGTAAAGTTTAATTCAAAAGCGTTGTATTTCGAAAAGTAAAATATCCAGAAAAGATCTGAATTTTGATTGGCTGAAGAAAATCCGTATTTATTTTTCATGAAGGTTGTTAAGTGGATCAGTTATCAATGATCGATTTTACTAAAAAAAATGATCAATTTTGAATAAGAAATTTTAAACAAACTAGGGAATTTTTTTTTATAATTAGAAATTTTTATTTAAATTCTTTTTATTTCTGATGAAACTTTTACAATTTATTTATATATTTTTTGTGCACTGATTTTTTTTGCATTTAGTTTTAATTATGTACGAAATCTTAATTTTAACTATACTTTTGTATTTATTTGATGGTGTTCCTGAAATATTGAAATGCCTTAAATAAATTTTTGAGCTCTTTTCTATTAAAAAGTAAGAAATATTACTTAGTATAATTTTGAATAAATTGCCAAAAATAAATGTGGATTCAAAGCTTTTAGTTTTATTTTAATTATTAATTTATTATCATTTTTTTTTTAATTATTTTCAAACTTTTTTTCATGTTATCATTTTTATTTTATATTTTTTCCAACTATAATGTTGGTTTTAAGTAGCAAAATCGATTTGAGAATTAATTTCCTTTTTCATTGAGCTTTCATGACAGTGTTATTACTGCTCACTAAATTTGAAATAAAAAAATGTTATAGTTTTTTGTTTCATTTTGCAATAATTTGATACATTCGGACTATCTATGTATATATATAAAAATGAATTTCTGTCTATCTGTCTGTCTGTCTGTCTGTCTGTCTGTTCCCTATAGACTCGGAAACTACTGAACCGATTTGCGTGAAACTTGGTAGGTGGGGGTATTGGAGGCAGGGGAAGGTTCCTATTATAGTTTGAGACCCCTCCCTTTCTCATGAAGGGGGGGAGGGGCCTCCCAAGCAAAAGTCAATTTTTCGTATCAAATTTGGCATGGGGTGGTATTTGGGAACAAGGAATATTTCTATGAATATTAGGTACCGCTCCCTCCTCTCAATGGGGTGATAGGAAGGGAGGAGGGGGGCTACCTTACAATTTATCATACAACTCGAAAACTAATCAAGATATTGGAACCAAATTTGGCATGGGAAGGTATTTGGATACGAAAAATAATTCAATGGTTATTCGAGACCCCTCTCTCTTTCCAGAAGAAAGGGGGGGCCTTTTTCATAATTTTTTACATAACTCAAAAACTAATAAAGCAAATGGAACCAAATTTAGCATGGAAGGGTATTTGGATACGAAAAACATTTCTATGATTATTTGAGACCCCTCCCTCTATCCGTAGGGAGATATTAAGGGGGGAGGGGCCTCTTTTATAATTTTTTACATAACTCAAAAACTAATTAAGCTAATGGAACCAAATTTGGCATGGGCGGGTATTTAGGAACGTGACATGTTCTAATGATTGTCTGAGACCCCTTCCTTCTTCCAGCGGGGAGTAAGGAAAAAGGAAGGGGAGTTTCATACAATTTTTACTACATAACTCGAGAACTACAACCGCAAATGGAACCAAATTTGGCGTGGAACGATATTTGAGTACAAGAAATGCTTCTATGAATATTTGGTATCCCTCACTCCTTCAAAGAAGTGGATGAAAAGGAGGGGAGAGGTCTTCCTTTCAATTTTCAGTATAATTGGAGAGCTGATCGAGAAAATTGAACCATATTTGGCATGTGAGGGTATTTGGAGACGAAAAATGTTTTTATAATAAATCGAAGCCCCACCTTTTCTCAGCGGAAAGATATAAAGGGGGAAAAAGGGGCTTCCATACAAATTTTTTTTCATAACTTGAGAATAAATCGTGCAAATGATACCAAATTTGGCATCATAAAGTATTTGAATACGAAAAATATGTTTAGGAATATTAAGTTTTCACCCTTCCATTCAATGGAGAGAACGGAAGGGGGGATGGTACT